>NC_135666.1:33328912-33588766 GCF_964188315.1 Podarcis muralis
TAGATGATAGATGATAGATAGATAATTTTCTGTGAAATAATGCAGTAACTTTGATGACAGTGATAATGTTTGGCATACTAAAGTCAACTGTTTTGCCAGAAATGATTCAGATCCCAGTTCATCTGGAAGGCCATGAGCCACAGGCATCCTTAGTGAATAGCTGTGAATGCAGCCCCAGGACTTTGGGGCTCTACCTTTGGGCTGTCAATGGCTGCTGTGTGTGGAATGGGGATGATAAGCACTTGTGATGCCCCTCAGCACATTGCTTAAGCAAAGGCCTCTGAGCTGCCGCTACCACTAGTATTGGTGGTGTGGTCTAAACCAGTGTTCCCAACCGGTGTTCCCGCGGCACACTGGTGTGCCGTGAGACCTTGCCTGGTGTGCCGTGGGAGGGAGGCGGGGAGAGGCGGGCGGCGGCGGCATCTCCTGCTGGATGCAAATCCAAACATGGCGGGCGCCTCCCTCGCTCCTTTGTAGGCGGACCATCGGAGAGAGAAAGAAAAGGAGGCGAAAGAGCGAGAAAAGGCGCCTGCGCGGAAAGAGGAGCGAGCAGTGCGCCTGCGCGCCGCGGCGCCTGAGATCGCTTCTCCCCCACCGCCCCTTGCTTCAAAGAGGTCCGGGGACAGCGGGAAGCGCTTCGCGCTGCCCCCGGACCTCTTTTGAAGCAAGGGGCTGCGGGGAGATCGCTTCTCCCGGTGCTCCAAAGCGGGGCGGGGGGGCGGGAACACCTGCCCCAGCCGCCCCGCTTCGGAACGCTGCTCCGAAGCGGGGCGGGGGGGCGGGAACACCTGCCCCAGCCGCCCCGCTTCAGAGCGCTGCTCCAAAGCGGGGCGGTGGGGCGGGAACCTCGCACCCCGCCGCCGGGCATCGGAACGATGCCCCAATGCCGGGCGGTGGGGCGGGAACCTCGCACCCCGCCGCCGGGTATCGGAACGAGGTCCTGGACCTCTTCTGAAGGCAGGTGGGGGCAAAAGTCTTTGCTCCCCCCGCCTGCCTTCCCGGGACAGCGGAGACTTCTCCGCTGCCCCGGGCAATCTTAAAATGCTGGCGGGCGGGAGCGAAGCGTTCGCTGCCGACCCCCAGCATTTTAAAATCTCCTCGGGGCAGCGGAGACTTCGCTCCTGCCCGCCAGCATTTTAAAATCGCCCCGGGACAGCAGGGGCTTTTAAAATGCTGGCGGTCGGCAGCAAAGCCCTCCTGTCCCCGGAGCTTGCGGGGCGGGAGGTGGGAAGAAGGGCTTTTCTTCCCACCGCCAGCCTTCAGAACAGCCTTCTGAAGGCTGGCAGTGGGAAGAAAAGCCCTTGTCCCCCCCCCCCCCAGCCTTCAGAAGAGGTCGGGGGACAGACTGTCCCCGGACCTGGTCTGAAGGCGGTTTCCCTAGGAACGCATTAATTGATTTTCAATGCATTCCTATGGGAAACCGTGCATCGCAAGACGAAAAACTCGCAAGACGAAGAGACTTGCGGAACGAATTAATTTCTTCTTGCGAGGCACCACTGTACTTTTTATATAGTCAATATAGGCACAGAGTTAAATTTTTTAACATTTTCTAATGGTGGTGTGCCTCGAGATTTTTTTCATGAAAGAAGTTTGCCTTTGCCCAAAAAAGGTTGGGAAACACTGGTCTAAACCACAGAGCCTCTTGGGCTTGCCGATCGGAAGGTCAGCAGTTCAATTCCATGCAATGGTGTGAGCTCCCATTGCTCTGTCCCAGCTCTCCCAACCTAGCAGTTTGAAAGCATACCAATGCAAGTAGATAAATAGGCACCACTGTGGCGGGAAGGTAAATGACATTTCTGTGCGCTCTGGCATTCATCATGGTGTCCCATTGCACTAGAAGCGGTTTAGTCATGCTGGCCACATGACCTTGAAAGCTGTCTGTGGACAAATGCTGGCGCCCTCGGCCTGAAAGCGAGATGAGCACAGCACGCCATAATCTCCTTTGACTGGACTTAACTGTCCAGGGGTCCTTTACCTTTTGCCTTTCCTATTGCCATGCACGATAAGCTGCAAAACTGAAACCTTCCTTTCTTCCCAGGGGCATCTGTGGTTTCAGTTCACTACATGCAGGATGCAGCAGCAGTGGATGTTCAACCACCATAATAATAATAATAATAATTTATTTATTTATACCCCGCCCACTCTGTGTGGCTTCCAACAAAAGATTAAAATAAAATAATTTATCAAATATTAAAAACTTCCCTAAACAGGGCTGCCTTCAGATGTCTTCTAAAAGTCAGATAGTTGTTTATTTTTTTTGACATCTGATGGGAGGGCATTCCACAGGGCAGGAGCCACTACCGAATGGTACAGGCATTGCTGTGTTTCCTCCCTTCTGTGCTACCAGGGCTCATGGGCACCAGTTGCCAGTGACTGCAGGCCTAGACGCTCTAAAATGTCCCTCTAAGTGGCAGATTACAGGAAAGCATGAAAGTCCTGGAACATCAAGTCCAAAGGGTGGATCTTAATTCAGAGTTAATTAAAGCCGGAGCAAGATGATTGAAGACTGTATCTTCCTAAATTGCGGATTAAACTTTTAATATACCGCGCTAATTGTGTTTAAATTTGCTACTTTGTTTCCAATTATTTAAGTGTTTTGAAATCACTGCAAGAGCGCCTTAGAAAAATATGTACTCAAGAGCAAATCCGTCCGGGGAAATCTGGCACAGTTGTATGGTGTTTCTTCTTCTTCTTCTTCTTCTAAATAAGTGCTTGCCAAACCTGTTCTTTGATCCAGCAAAACAGTCATAATTTAAAACAAGGCCTAGAGGCCTTCAAGGAATCAGGGAGGGATTTCATTCCTCTCTCCTTCCTCTTTTCCCCAAGGGGACCACTTCACCTTGCTCAGGTTGTAATCTACAAAGCGCAGCTCCCACACAAGCTGAATGGAAATAAATGGGTTGGGTGGGGGGGGGGGACACATACACACACAGTGTGCCTTGTGTGGAATGCAACACCTTTTGGGAACTGCATTCTTTAACCAGATGCATATTTGCAGATTCTGCCATGCAGAGTCAAAGGTAGAATAAGAGGCCTAGTTTCCATTTAGTTACAAATTACGGTAAACGTCGCTTTTAAAAAGGAAACAAAAAGGATTGACCAGAGGAAACAGCCTGTGTTTAACATTATTCAAATTTGATAATTTTATCAAACTTTCTATCTCAAGGAAATATTTTCCACACAAACTCGTCTGCCAGGATGCTTGCTCTCAATCCCAAAGCATTTTAATCATGAACAGAATGAGCTGTATGATCTGGACTCACTGAACACGTGAGCGGCATAGTGTAGCGACAAATTCAGAAGTGCAAGAACTCATCGTGGCAGCCTGCAAAGGTACGCCAAAAAGGAGTAAAAAGACCTGAGGTGGCTGCTGCTCATCCATGATTATATAAATGCGCCCACCCACCAAGGAGCAGTGGTACACAGCATAATAGGACTGGCATAACTGAAAGGACTGGTGTAACTGAAAAGCTATGCGTAGTTTCCTAGGAGTAAGCTCAATTAAACTCAGTATTGCTTACTTCTGACTGCATAGGCTCAGCCTCTGAAACACATGGTGCATTGACAAAAGATATTGAACCAGCTGAATTGCAACTGTTAGCTTTCCATCGCAAATTCCATCTTGCAAATAAGTGTTGCTCTTTAAAATGCTAGCATGGAGTGGGACCCCCTCTAAAGAAAAGGAAAGATGTATGCAGCCTCTGTTTGATTAGTTCCCTCATTCATTCCCTTAGTCTTCCTCCTTCACCTTTGCACTGCAGCAGGATTTATAGTGAATCACATATTGCTGTGCAGAGCAGTGCATAGATCTAGACTGAAAGTATCAACTACCACTTCAGTTATAGCACAATGTTTCTGAATGTTTCTCTGGAGGTGATCATGATACCTATAGGATTAACATCAAACAAGTTTTCAGTAAGTAACATTGCATTACTCCTGGAAATAACTCCCACTGAAACCTGTGGGACTTACTTTTAAGTACACATCATTAAGACTAGACTGTCTCTCATAAATGGTTTCCAAATAATTGTTTGCTATGATACTTTTTGCATATACGTATTTGTTTCTCTTTAACTGCAAGGTCAACAACTCAATTATGGATATGAAAGTCATTATGCTTTTCCTGGCTCATCTATAAAGCCAAACATTATCATCGGTAATCATATTTTGGCAGTCACAAACCTTGCTGATGACGCACAATCTAGACCTTACTTCATTTCATTACACTATAGCACCTACTAGTATTGTTTAAATATCAACTTTCCCATTTTGGGAGTCATCCAAAGCCAGTTGTGTTTTCTGTCTAACTCCATATCAAGATAACTCATGGAAATAATGCTCCCCTTTTTTGGTAAGCATCTAACAATCTCAAAGTGTCTGATGTTCCACAAAGCAGTTCAGTAAATGAGGGTGTGTGTGTGTGTGGCCGTATATGCATAGTTCCATCCAAGGAACATAACACATCTTATCTGTCTATCTTTTTGTTCCAGAAGAGCTTAAAGAAGTGAATTGTCTTGAAGCACGAGGGCATTTCTCAACTCCTAATAAAAACCACACAGTTCCCTGATCTTCACATTACAAGTTAGGCTATTTGGAAAGCCCAACAGCACACATGTCTTGAAAGCTGTGATCTCCGTAAATAAGAGCTCAAGTGAAGCCATCAAGACAGTAAAGTAAAAATCTAATGCTTAACTTCATCTGAAAATAAGGTGGCAGAGATCATAATATAATGTGCAACTTCTCCGCATGAAAGCCGCATACTCCTAACTTTCAAAATGACATCTATGCATTGGTTCAAAGCACAGTATATTTAACTTGCATTGAGAAAGCAACGACGCAGTTCAGATATTTACTGGGCAATGAGCCTATTTGATACCATCAATCATGACATCCTTCTGGACCATCTTGAGGGGCTGGGAGCTGGGAGCACTGTTATACAGTGGTTCCTCTCCTTTCTCCTGGGCTGTGTCCAGAAAGTGGTGTTGGGGGATGACTGTTCAGACCCCTGGGCTCTCACTTGTGGCTCTCAGGGTTCCCTCCTATCCCCCATGCTTTTTAACATCTACATGAAGCTGTTGGGAGAGATCGTCAGGGGGTTTGCAGATGACACCCAGCTCTACCTCTCTTTTAAATCAGAACCAGTGAAGGCGGTGAAGGTCCTGTGTGGGTGCCTGGAGGCGGTTGGAGGATGGATGGTGGCTAACAGATTGAAGTTGAATCCTGACAAGACCAAAGTGTCCTACACCCCCTAAATTAGCCTCCTTCCCTCAGATTTCCTGCAGGGATGCTAGTATTGAAATACGTTTCAACTGCAGTCAGCTTCTATATCTGAAATTGCAAGGAGGGGGTAGCCATTTTCTCTTTTAGGCACCAAATTGTCTTGAGCCACCCCAGCTCCTCTATCATAGCAGATGGAATATTACCTAAATCAGGATACGATCACCTGTATGGGTGAGCTCTGCATCTGTGATGGGTTTCAGCTCTCAGTCAACCGTATAATAAAGGTTGTATCCAATTCTAATCCTACTCAGAACAGATTCTTTAAAATAACGAAAATGACTAACTTGGGTCCATTAATTTCAATGGATCTTCTCCGAGCTTGAGACAAACCCTGAAATTTGCCAAAAGCTGTTGGACATCGAAGAAGAGCGTTGGCTCCAACATGTTTCCACTTAGGAAGCTTTATGACTGCAACATTCACAACAACAAAGGATGCCATGATAATTTATTCCAATTTTCTCAGTCTATGTGCTAGGGAGATTATATTATCCTTACATAAATATAAAACAGATAGCTTTCATCAGAACTCATCTTTCATATAATGGGCTTACTTACACCAGATGTTTAAATAAGATGATGATATAGGATGGAAATATTTTCAGCCCCAAATGTTTCCATACCATGTGTCAAGGTTGTACAAAAGTCAGGAAAAATACATTCAAACAATGGTTTTCAATCTGTGTTCTGGGTAAAGTTTCGGTTCCTCCACTTATGAGGGCTTATCAGAGTGACCTTATCCGCTTAATATCAATCTTGCTTCTGAAGGTTTCCCTTTTGGCAAAAAGAAATTTATTTATTTTTCAGTGAAGTCTGGAGAGGGTAACTATTGCTGAGGAAGATCTGGGCTGGAACTCTGACAGCAGGATGGACTAGTCAGGCACCAACATTTTATCCCTACTACAGTCCATATATGGACTGGACTTCATCTATGTTGTTGACTTTGGAAGAAAAATTACCATTTGCACTAATGGAAGAATTTCTTCCAATGCAAACAGCAGGTACATGGTGTGTGTGTGTGGGGGGGGGGAGATCTGAATTGTGACTGTAGTGGAGATAAAAAGTTAAAGAACCCTTGCCTCAGAGTCCAGATCCCTGCCCCCCCCCTACAATTTATTTTTTAAAAGCTACTCACACAATTGCCCTTGCTGTAAGTAGTATCGGAGGCAGCAAGGTCAGAGGCAAAATCCCTTTGTTCCACTAACATGCTTTTAATTTAAAAAGGAAAGAGTGCCTGTTATTTGCACTCACAGTTAATGCACAACTCATTAACTTAATGCACAGCTCGTTAAGGGAAAGGGATTTCGCCCAGGGACAAAGTACATCCTTTCCATGCAGAAGTTGATGGTGTCTCTGGGTAGGCTGGAGAAGGATTCTGGTCTGAAACCTTGATGGAGCAAGCTTGTTTTCTCCTGCTCTGGAGGGTAGGACTCAAACTAAGGGATACAAATTGCAAGAAAGGAGATTGTGACAAAACATCAGGAAGAACTTTCTGATGGCAAAAGCTGTTCAACCATGGGACGGTCTCCCTCAGGAAGCTGTGAGCTCTTCTTCACTTGAGATTTTTCAACAGAGGCTACACGGCCATCTGTTATGATGCTTTAGCTGAGATTCCTTCATTGCAGGGGGCTGGACTAGAGGACCGTCACGGCCTCTTCCAACTATGATTGCTCAGATTAATGAGCTGGATTGGTGCCGTGACTGGTTGGACTCAGAGGAATGGTGGGAGGAACCAACTGGGGAACCTCCAAGGGCAGAAGGCTCAGAGGTGGGGTAGCAGTGGTAGGACATTGATGGGTGGTCAGAGGGAGAAGAGGGAGAAGGCTGGGAAGAGAAGGTGTTGGAAGGGATAACAGGGCTTCATGAGTTGGGAGAGTCTGTGGCAGAGAGACGTCCAGAATCAGTGGCAGAAGCAGGAGAGTGGGATGTGGGAGGCCAAGAAGCAGAGATGAAGAGTCATGAGTTTCTCCCCCCTCCTGCTGTGGGAAGTTTCTCTCCCCTTCCCTGCTTCTCCCAGAACCAGGAGAGGCATGAAAAGGATGGAGGAGAGATTGGTGGTGTGAAGACGCAGTCTCTGATTGCTTGGGGAAATACCCTGGAGAGGAGGGGGCTTAGACGGCTGTGAGGACATGGGTACTTTCAGTCTCGGCAATGGATTTTCATGGAGTAAGACCACTGGGTCATGGTTTTGCCTACCTCATAGCAATCATTACAACTTTGAAGATTTAGGCATTGGGTAAACCTTAGTCTGGGGACGCGGGTGGTGCTGTGGGTTAAACCACAGAGCCTAGGACTTGCTGATCAGAAGGTTGGCGGTTCAAATCCCCATGATAGGGTGAGCTCCCATTCTTCAGTCCCAGCTTCCGCCAACCTAGCAGTTCAAAAGCACCTCAAAGTGCAAGTAGATCAATAGGTACTGCTTTGGCAGGAAGGTAAACAATGTTTCCGTGTGCTGCTCTGGTTCCCCAGAAGTGGCTTAGTCATGCTGGCCACATGACCCGGAAGCTGTACGCCGGCTCCCTTGGCCAATAAAGCGAGATGAGCGCCGCAACCCCAGAGTCGGTCACAACTGGACCTAATGGTCAGGGGTCCCTTTACCTTTAAACCTTAGTCTTGGGTGGAGGGGAGGTTGTGCTCTCTGCCTCCCACTCCAGATGTTAAATGGATCAGGGAGGAATAGCTTCTGTCCATATGCCCAGGCAGGGGCTTGGGCTCAGCACTCCTCAAGATGGCGATTCCTGTGGGGGTCCCCCTATTTGATGTCAATCATAGGAATCCTCCACTGCCGGGTCGACACTTGGTGTCACTTCCGGCAGGCGGTGCAGAAGCAAATGGTTGCCCAGTGCCTATGCCCAACCTCTTACATCTGCAGTCAATAAAGTTGTGGCCTGATTTGACTCCATATAAGCTGTGTTGTGTCCTTCATTCCTACCCAGTCGAGGAGGTGGAGTGTGTGGAGTCTGGGCATGCAACTGAATTTACATCCCTCCCTTCCTCCATCCCTGGCTATTCAACTTTCTCACAGTTCCAGCTGCTCCCCTACTGCACTGTACATACTTTCCTGTGATGCAATTAAAAAGAAGAAGATAATGGCAACGATTTTCACTTTTTGGCAAGTACGAAAGGTATAAACAACAGGGCACGAACATGCCACTAAGATGCCAGAAGTGAAGGTGTGTGCGTCAACGAGAACACATTTGTCTTTCCATATGTCAGCAAATCCTCATAGCAAAATTCTTATGAGCATTTTTGACAATTTGGTGTTGAAACATTTAAGACAGTCAATTGGCTTCATAATGGAAAAGATACAAGAGTTGTCTGTGGTTTCATTAAGGCACCTCTTGCTTTGGTACCTGAGGGTCTGAACTGTAGCCCACTGACATCAACGGAGGTATTTCCGTTGACTTCAAGGGTCTTGGATCTGGATATTTTTCCCCCCTGCAAAGTAAAAAATGCTGTCGAAGAGTGCCCCCCAGGTGGAAACATTTTTGCTTCCTCTCTTATTCCTAGCATGCATGTTACAATATGAATCAGGATAGGAGATGGGGGAAATCTGGAGGGTAGGATGTAAGATGAAAATGATGAAAAACGTAAAAAGGAAGGAGTGGCATTTAACCATTAAGAAGATAAAACTATTTTTGCCACTTACAGCAAGAAGAATGGCAGCCACTGTTCATGTGCCTGCATCTGAAATGAGGTTTCATTAACTTTTCAATTGCTTTTGCTGGCATCGAGGTTGTGCATTAGAAAGAGTCAAACACACTTAAGTAGTTGCTTTTAAAAATAATAATAATAATAATAGGGATCTCTTATCAACCCGGTTGAAATACTCCAAATTGTGGATGATTTTCTGCTACTCCTTTTGTGCTCTGCCTCTCAGCATGGATATGCTTTGTGTGTGGTAGGAGTATCTCCCAGAAGCTCATTCCTATCATCTAAAATCTCAGACATGCATTATGTTTTATCATTTTACAGCTATATCAAGAGCGAGCTTCTGCAAGCTACCCGCAAGCATGTTTCAAGCAATCGCCTTGATCTAGAGAGTTCTGTGACCTTGGACATGAATGCAGGTCTTGCGTGCACAAAAGCTGCCCTAATTATTCCAGTGGAGTGGGAAGATCTGCATATCCAGACAGATGCAAACCATATGCAGTCAGAATGCCTTGGACTCAGCTATACAGCTGCAAATAAAATGTTTAAAGTGTGTTTTAAGTGCAAGACACAATGTGACACAAGATGGCGATGGTGAGCCTTATGGAAAATTCAACGTGTTTTTAAAAATGCTTTTTAAAAAAGCATTTTCAGAATGATTGATTGGTTGATTGAGATAGTTCAGAACGTAAGGAGCTATAATAAGGATTCGCATTACATTGTTGCAGCTGCCTCCATGGGAAAAGTTGTACCAATGGAATCTTCTCTTCCCAAGCTGGATGGAGGAGGCCTGTGGTTCTGTAGGAAAATGGTTAATTTGCACGCAGAAACTACCAGCCGGGTTCAATCCCTGGCTTCTGCAGGTAGGGCTGGGAGAAACCCCTGTCTGAAGGAAGGGAAAAGGGTACTAAAGTCAGGTGTCTGAAGCAAAATAAACAATATCCTTTTAATTAAGAGACTGTGTTCTGACCACTCACGTTCTTCAAAATAAAACCAATCCTGAAAATATAGGGTGTGTCTAATAAGCCAACATTATCCTGGCCACGTTACTCAGTCCAAAGTCCGGATGAGATCATGGCTTATTACTGTTAGCTGCAGAGCAGCCTGTTATCCTCTAAGAGCCCTGGAAGTAAAATAATAGTTCTCCCAGGCTATCATTAGAGAGGCCTGGGAACAGGGGTGGCCTTTGTAATATGGCGTCCCTTGCAAGGCCAACATTTGGCACCCCCAACTAGATCTTCTCCATTATGGATCTTCTCAAGTTTGCACCCCCTCCACCTGCACAACCCTAAATCCAGTGCTGCTGGAAGGTGGAAGGACTTTTACCTCCTTTAAAAGAAGATCCTATCACCTTTCATTGAGAAGATGGTGAGCCAGCAATTGTGGCAAGTACCCAGGAAGTCTGAACTCCTCTTGGAGCAAACACTAACAACAACAACAACAACAACAACAACAATTTATTTATACCTCACCAATCTGACTGGGTTTCCCTAACCACTCTGGGCAGCTCTCAATAGAATATTAAAAAACACGATAAAACATCAAACATTAAAAACTTCCCTAAACAAGGTTACCTTTAGATATCTTCTAAAAGTCAGATAGTTATTTATCTCCTTGACATCTGATGGGAAGGCGTTTCACAGGGCGGGTGCCACTACCGAGAAGGCCCTCTGCCTGGTTCCCTGTAACTTTGCTTCTCACAGTGAGGCAACCACCAGAAGGCCCTCAGAGCTGGACCTCAGTATCTGGGCTGAACGGTGGGGGGTGGAGACGCTCCTTCAGGTATACTGGGCTGAGGCCGTTTAGGGCTTTAAAGGACAGCACCAACACTTTGAATTGTGCTGGGAGCCAAAGTAGGTCTTTCAGGACCTTAGCATGGATGGTGGTGGAGGGGCCATATAATACAGTATGGATGCCCTTCAGTGCTGGCTGGGGTTTGTACTTCAAAATATCTGGAGGGCACTAGGCTCCTGAAAGCTGATGGATAACCCATTGACAATCCCAGTTAAGTCCTGGAAAGGCCCACGTTGGATTTTTCTTCCCTGACTGGAAGGGCTGCATCCCACATTTCTCACATTTCATCAGAGGTTCCTCTTGAAGACACTTGGCAGAAGTAGGGATGCCCCTGGGTATTCTGCAACAGGGTGTTTCTTCACAGATTAATTTAAAAGGAAAACAAATTAAAATGGAAAACTTAACTCATCTGCTCTTTGCTTTTTGCTTTCTTTGCCTGCTATGTGCCCTGAACCTGTTGTTTCTTTTCTAGTCTCTACTTAGATCGCCCCCCCCCCCCATCCTAAATGGATGAGGAGGGACTGTTCTTCTTTTTTTGGTGCATGTGTTCATGATGTTTGGTGCTGATTTACAGCAACAAAAAATATAATTTAATGCAAGCCTTCTCCCTTTCTCCAAATTTCCAGTTTGGCTGAAGATAAATCACGCTAATCCCCGCCTGACTGTGGGTTGGGAACAACAGTTATAGTCAATAAATTTCTCTAGATGGTTTCCCAAACACGCATTATTCGCCCAGCCTTTCCCATGAAGGCAGCTGTAATAATATAATATGCTTTGTGTACAAAGTTCATTCCGAAATATCTCCAAGGGTTTACAAACTATTATTATGAAGAAAAGACATCAAAGAAATGCACTGGTGCTGACGAGGTAGGCTGCTTTCTTTGCAACTGAACCATGGCTTGTCTCTTCAGTCGTGGAAGCTCCTTTGTCAAAAACAGCAAAGAGAGATCTGGCTGCACATACAATTCAATATCATATGTGCCTGCTTGTAGCTTCTTCAGATTCTGGCATTTCTTCCAAGTTAAAGTTTTGCAACAGAAAACTTCCCATATTTTGGTTTAAAGACAATATTTTCAGCGTCTTTTCTTTAGAATCACAAAGGTGTGTGAGTTCTCCTGACCTATTTATTGAGATTCCTTCCTGATTTGCTTGCACAAAGCGTACGTGGAGGTTAGATTATATATTTACTGAGCATTCGTTCCGATTTGTTTGCAGGGAGAGAAATGTGGCCTCGATCCTCTTTTGCTTGCAAGGTGTTTTTATGTCTTTCTATTCATCATGCACCCAATCCACACTTTTCAATGTACTTCCCCATCACTTTTTTAACTGCAAAAGGCCTTTTTTTAAAAAAAGTGGGTTTGTTGTACGGTACTAGAGTGACAGAGTACTTGAATTCACTTTAATAGTGCAAACCTAAATTTCC
The DNA here is from genome assembly GCF_964188315.1 of Podarcis muralis. Classification (NCBI taxonomy): domain Eukaryota; kingdom Metazoa; phylum Chordata; class Lepidosauria; order Squamata; family Lacertidae; genus Podarcis; species Podarcis muralis. Next base: position 33,341,058 of record NC_135666.1, read on the forward strand.
ATGTATGCATTTGAATTCTTCTTACTGACAGCCTTGAACCATTATCTTTTCCCCAAAATAACACATGCAGTGTTTATGGCTGGGTACACATGAGTCCCGTCCCCCCCGAGAATCTTGGGAATTGTAGTTTGTTCAGGGTGCTGGGAATTGTAGCACTCTCAGGTGTAAATTACAGTGCTCGGGATTCTTTGAGGAAAGCCATGTGTTTTAATGTACAGTGGTGCCTCGCAAGACGAAATTAATTCGTTCCGCGAGTTTTGTCGCCTTGCGATTTTTTTCGTCTTGCGAAGCACGGTGTCGGAAAAGTTTTGGAAAAGCTTCAAAAATCACCAAAGTCTTCAAAAACCTCAAAAAAAGGCTACCACACCACGTGCTATGAGTTGCTCCTCGAAGTCAAGTCGCAACTGTATTAACGGTGTTAAGAAAAAGGAAACAAACTTGCAAGACGTTTCCGTCTTGCGAAGCAAGCCCATGGGGAAAATCATCTTGCGAAGCAGCTCAAAAAACCCTTTCGTCTAGCGAGTTTTCCGTCTTGCGAGGCATTCGTCTTGTGAGGTACCACTGTATGGCGTACATTACTAGGGCCAAGCTGGATGCAACAGCAACGACTCTGTACTGGTGGAGTCTCATTCTGAAAGCAAAAAAGACCTAACTTGTGTCCCTCTGTGGTTCTTTTCACCCTGCCCCAAGCAACAGCTGGTATCAGAGTTAGGCAGATGAGAGAAGCTGTAGGGATGTACGTTGTTTGTGTGAGAGAGGGAAAATCCACTAGTCTGCTTCTCATCTCAGACCCCCACCTCCACTTTCTACCTGATTGTGGCGGTTCCGTTCTTAAACAAGGCAGAGGTGCTGCTGATGCATCTCCTTTGGCTCCCAAACAACTGCATTGGCTGAAAGCAACTGCGTTCAATCCATCGTCCCAAACACTTGCCAAAAACAAGCCACACATGTTGAATAACTAGAAAGACTCATATTTTGTAAACAGGAAATTCTGGTGGCTGTAAAAAGAAAGGGGCGGGGGGGGGGGAGAACAGCATGGAAATTTCAGATTACTCTGACCATGAATTTGGCATGTTAAGAGGAACATGAAGATGCACATATGAGGACGTTGGTCAAAGTACAAACAAGATGATGAAAATGGCTGAGTCACACATGCAAGCTCTTAAAGGATGCTTCAACAAATATTACAAGGAATATCCTCTACCGCAGCCCCAATGGAAGCACTGTGTGGTCCTGGGACACAATTTTCTAATGAAGAAGTCTTTACGTGTCATTTTTTATGTGGAGTCTGTCTCACCAATCTGTTCTGGCCTTTCATGGAAGGAGGGACCTTGGTTTCGGTATTGGTATGAGTATGTGGGTGCTAGGAACCCTAAATCCCTGGGTCCAATAGTTATTAATCAATGCTTGGAATATTAAGAGTGGGTGCCAGTATTAAGACTGAGTGTGTTTGAAGTCAGTGTTTCTTAAGCCATACTCATGTGTACTGAGCTGTGTGCTAGACGCTATTGATTCCCTGCAATCAGCAAGTATTAAAAGCTAATTAAGCTAGGCAGCGCTGCCACCCACCCTCCTCAGCTGCGGCACACCACACACCTGGCAGCAGCAGCTCTGCTGCCAGGTCATGTCTGACCAGGCGGCAGAAAGCATCCCACCTTGGCTGCGGCGAGGCGTGCCCGGCCGTAGCAGCTCCACCTCTGCTGTCAGGTCAGGCCTGACTTGGCAGCGGAGGGCAGGAGAAAAGTGGGCAGCAATTTCCCTGCCCTTCTCCTACCCTGAACTGTGGCACACGCTCCGTTGCTGCACCACAACAGTATGAACCCCCGGGCCCTACAAATGTTGAAATTGTAGTGAAAGCCATGGGGTGACTGTCAAACATTCAATACATGTGACAAGGTTGAAGCCACTGTGCAGCCATCTTGGTCTGAGGCTGTGTTTGGACCAAGAGGAGACCACTGACTCTCTTAACTGTGCAGGCCACAATCATACAGATGCTGCTGGTCTCCTGAAAATATCATCTTACCTCACCTATGTCAGTCCCAACCTTTCCTCCCCTTAAAGACTCTGCTGCTTACGCCTAAATATTGCACAATAGCAAGGCCCCCTACTTCCATATAAACAGGACGCAGGTGGCGCTGTGGGTTAAACCACAGAGCCTAGGACTTGCTGATCAGAAGGTCGACAGTTCGAATCCCCATGACGGGGTGAGCTCCCATTGCTCGGTCCCTGCTCCTGCCAACCTAGCAGTTCGAAAGCACGTCAAAGTGCAAGTAGATAAATAGGTACCGCTCCGTCACCTGTATCTTCTGACAAAGATGACTGAGGAGAGGCTTTTGAGGAGAGGCCTAATGGCCTTACTTCACCGCTTCCTTTCTGGTCAATACTGCACAGGTTGAGGATTTTTATCCTCCACTTCATTATTAGTTCATTAAAGGGGGGTGGGTGCTGGTAAGTATCGCCCATTTTGGATATAGCCAGAAATACATTTCAAACTCAGATTGAGATTTATACCAAAATCCTTCTCAATCAGTTCAAAGGAGAGATGCTTGAAGAATGCCATCTAGTGGCTACAAGCGATGTAAGAACAAATACATTTTTTTTGTTTCATCTGCTAGATACTGTACTATATGCTTGCGAGACTACTACTATTTATGGCCTGCCATATACTTTTAAATCCTATTAATGACACACAGCACACACAGGTATAGATAAATATGCACACAAACATAAGCATTTCCTTATGTATTCATTTAAAATATTTCTAATCCTCCCTTATTGCTAGCAATCCCAGGTGTGGTACAGTAAACCAATTTAAAATCAATAATTATATCCAGCCAATAATAACATAAAATCAACAGCTGCCCAGTGGGAAGGATGTTTAAGACTGATATTACTTGTAATATGTCTTGCGAGGATTTGTATCCTGAAAGATAGGATTAAATAACTGACATGAATGAATAAATGAATGAATGTCCAGTAAGAAATTAGTAAACAGCAGACAATACATAAATACTGTGTTTTCAGCCTTGGCCTAGAACAAATACCTTACAAATGCCTGATTGTAAGAACAAATACCTTACAAATGACTCACCTGCATAAGTGAGTCTTCAGCTGGTGACACAAACCAAAAAGAGATGGTGGCAGCTGTATTTCAAAAGGGAGGACATTCCACATACAGGATGCTACCACAAAGAAGGTTCTCTCCCATCCCCCCCATATAAGATATCAATAGGAAAAAGATGTTTCCAAATTTATCTGGCAGGGGAAGAAACCAAGGATTAAGTATAAACTATTAACAGATACCGAAGAAAGAGGTGGCTTCTCTCTGCCAGATTTGAAATTATATTATGAGGCGTCATGTCTCTGCTGGCTACGGGAGTGGATAACCTTAAAAAATACAGATATCTTAGACCTTGAGGGTTATGATAATAGATTTGGTTGGCATATTTATGGTATGAGAAGACCAAAGCGCATAAAGGCTTTTTTAATCACTTGGTAAGAAAAGCAATTTATGGTGTATGGGAAAAATATAAAAACCTGTTAGAGCAGAAGACACCATGGTGGCTTTCCCCAGTGGAAGTGATATCCTTGAAAAGGACTAATGGAAAAAGTGAATGGTCAACCTAAAATGGGTAACGGGGTAATAATAATAATAATAATAATTTATTATTTATACCCCGCCCATCTGGCTGAGTTTCCCCAGCCACTCTGGGCGGCTCCCAATCAGTGTTAAAAACAGTACAGCATTACATATTAAAAACTTCCCTGAACAGGGCTGCCTTAAGATGTCTTCTGAATATCAGGTAATTATTTATCTCTTTGACATCTAATGGGAGGGCGTTCCACAGGGCGGGCGCCACTACCGAGAAGGCCCTCTGTCTGGTTCCCTGTAGCCTCACTTCTCGCAATGAGGGAACCGCCAGAAGGCCCTCGGCGCTGGATCTCAGTGTCCGGGCTGAATGATGGGGGTGGAGACGCTCCTTCAGGTATACAGGACCGAGGCCATTTAGGGCTTTAAAGGTCAGCACCAACACTTTGAATCGTGCTCGGAAACGTACTGGGAGCCAATGCAGGTCTCTCAGAACCGGTGTTATATGGTCCCGGCGGCCACTCCCAGTCACCAGTCTAGCTGCCGCATTCTGGATTAATTGCAGTTTCCGGGTCACCTTCAAAGGTAGCCCCACGTAGAGCGCGTTGCAGTAGTCCAAGCGTGAGATAACTAGAGCATGCACCACTCTGGCGAGACAGTTCGCGGGCAGGTAGGGTCTTAGCCTGCGTACCAGGTGGAGCTGGTAGACAGCTGCCCTGGACACAGAGTTAACCTGCGCCTCCATGGACAGCTGTGAGTCCAAAATGACTCCCAGGCTACGCACCTGGTCCTTTAGGGGCACAGTTACCCCATTCAAGACCAGGGAATCCCCCACACCAACCCGCTCCCTGTCCCCCAAAAACAGTACTTCTGTCTTGTCAGGATTCAACCTCAGTCTGTTAGCCGCCATCCATCCTCCAACCGCCTCCAGGCACTCACACAGGACCTTCACCGCCCTCACTGGTTCTGATTTAAAGGAGAGGTTTTACTTTAACAAGCTGCATAATATGGCTCTTGCTGAAGGTGGAGATGTGCGTTTACATCTGATGGAGATGCAAAATCTGAGACATGAGCTGCAACAGAGAGGACTCAACTTTCCAGAGGCTGTGTATTCTTTCATGATACTACAATCTTTGGGTTCAGGTTGGGAGTCTGTTGCAACCCAGATTGCTGTGCAGCCAACAGCTCAGCTGACAGTGGACTTTGTTACTGCCGTGATTCAGAATGAAGCAGATCGCCGGGGTGCTAGCTGCATGGGCAAGGGGGAGTCTTCACAGACGTCATCCCATAGTGCAGTGGAACCACCAGATGGCGCCAAAGCTTTGAAGGCAGTGAAATGCTACTCGTGTGGACGTCTAGGCCATATGAAGAGGGAATGCAAATATCCCAAGGCCAAGACAGAGCAGCGCAGCGAAAGCTCATCGCGTGGAAAAGGCCGAGGCAAAGGCAAAGGTCCGGTGTCCAGGACAACGCAGCACAAGGCTATGGTTTCACGCTTCACTCCAAAGGTTGCAGAGGTCCAGAAGACGTCTAGATCTTTCTTCGTTGTTGATTCGGCGGCAACCCACCACATGTGCAACGACAAGAGACTGTTTGTGTCTTTTACACCGCAGGAAGGTGCGATTCACCAGGCGGATGACCACACGATTCCCAGTAAAGGCTACGGAACTGTTGTTCTTCACAGTTTGGACTTATCGATACAGAATGTCCTTTACGTGCCAGACGCCAAACATAATCTTCTCAGCGTTGGACAGCTAATTGAGCGGAACATTGACGTGTCCTTTAAGAACAGGAAGTGCATCATCACAAAGAAAAATGACTATGTATTGCATGCTGAATATGTTGATCGTTTGTTTGTTTTGTATTATGATGATGTTGTGCAGGATGACACTTGTTGCATTGCAGGTTCTAACAAAAGTTTGCATGCAGAATGTATTCATGATTTTCATCGAAAATTTGGACATTTGCATTTTGAGGCAGTATCTAAAATGCCTGCCTTGGTTGAAGGTATGACTATTAAACCCTGCAAGTACCACATGAAGTGCAAAGCATGCGCAGCAAACAAGGTGAAAATGGCTGCGAAAGGTAAGGTGTCTAGTAGGCAAGCTACGGAACCATACCAAATTGTTCATGCTGATTTGGTTGGACCACTATCGCCCTCTTTGGGTGGAAATAGGTACTTCATGGTTCTCATTGACGCATTTTCTAGGTATATTTTTGTGTACAATCTCAAGCAGAAATCAGAGGCTTTTCCTAGGTTCAAGGAATTCTGTGCTTGGTTGGAAAATGTGCATGGTAAGAAGATAAAGACTCTTTTCAGTGATCGCGGGGGAGAATTCACTTCTCAGCAGTTTGAAGCTTTTCTGACTGAGAAAGGAATTCAACACGATTTGTCTAGTCCTCGCTCGCCATGGCAGAATGGACTTGCGGAACGGGCAAATCAGACATTGCTTCAAGGGTTAAAAACCTTGCTGCATGATGCCAATCTTCCAGAGAGTTATTGGGCCGAATCTCTCTCGTGTTTTGTTTACAGTTACAATCGCAGGTTATCTTCAGCGATTGGTTGTACCCCCTATGAGAAGATGTTTGGCAAGAAGCCATACATCAAACACATGAAAATATTTGGTTCTGACATGTGGGTTCATTCACCACAAAATTCCAAGTTAGACAAGCGTGGATTGCATGGTATCTTTCTAGGTTATCAGAAAGGGTCATACAGAATAATGATGACTGACTCTAAGACAATTAAGCTCACGAGAAGTGTTGAGTACAATGCAAAGTGGGGGGAGAATGTGGGAATTTTCCAATGTTATCCTGATGACGGTGATGAGACTGAGGATAGTCAAAAGCAACCACAACAACCCACACCCACTGATGAAGGTTCTGAGTCTGAATCTGAAACTGAATCAGGTGATTCAGAGGATTTCCAGAGTGCGAAAGCCTCTATGCGACCCTCTGAATGCTCTGATCGAGAAGAATTGGAGGAACCATTGTTCACAATAGGTCGTTTTTCTCCCAAGAAGGAAGAGGAGAGTGTTGAAGACTTAAGGCTAATTCGTAGGTCACAAAGAGCCACAAAAGGCAAACCTCCAAAGAGATTTGCTGATGAGTTTGCTACGATAGCAGTAACAGCTGTTAAAAGCTCCAAGAAGGTATTTGAACCTTCAAGTTTCCAAGAAATCCAGGGTTTGGATTCAAAGGAAGCTGAGCCATGGTTAAATGCCATGAAGGCTGAGCTTGATTCCTTAGAAAGGAACAAAACATGGGAACTAGTTCCAGTAGTTCCAGGAATGAAACTGCTTGGAAGCAAATGGGTCTTCAAAGCAAAGACTGATCAAAATGGCAAGATAGTCAGACACAAAGCCAGATTGGTAGCCAGAGGTTTTGCACAGGTACCAGGTGAAGACTATCACGAGACCTACTCACCCACAGTGAGGTATGAAAGCATTAGGCTTATGCTCAAGCTAGCTGCAGAGCAAAATCTACACATTAGTCACCATGATATTAATACAGCTTTTCTGTACGGATCTCTAGATGAATCACTTTATATGCTTCCACCTGATGGCGTACAGGTAAAACAGGGATTTGTTTGTGCTCTGAAGAAATCCCTTTATGGTCTCAAACAAAGTGCACGGTGTTGGCACACAAAACTCACTGAAGTATTGTTTTCTCTAGGTTTTCAGCAAGGGAAAGCTGATCCATGTGTATTTGTCAAAGAGGAGGGGCAAAAGAAACTGTACTGTTTGTTTTATGTTGATGATTTATTATTCTTTTGGAAAGATGTCGCAATGTACAATAACGCCCTAGCTCAACTGAAAGAGCACTTTGACATGAAAGATCTTGGTGAGGTAAACAACTACCTATCTCTGGAAATAGAGAGAGATCAAGATGATAACATTCTAGTACACCAGTCACGGAAAATTGCTGATGTGTTAAGCAAACTAAACCTGATGGATGCTAACCCTGTAGACACACCGATGACAACAGGTTATCAGATAGATGACACTGAAGAAGCATTTTCTGACACTACGCTGTACAGAAGTGTGCTAGGCAAGCTAAACTTCATTGCCAGATGTTCAAGACCAGACATTGCTGTTAGCTGTAATTTGCTAAGCAGACAAGTCAACAATCCTAGTGTCAAGGATTGGAAAGCTCTGAAACGCATAGCGCGGTATTTGAAAGGCACTATGCATTACAGACTGAGATTTAACAATCAGAAGTCTGGTGGTCTTGAAATATTTGCAGATGCAAGTTTTGGAAGTGACACTGCAGACAGGAAAAGTACGTCTGGAGTTTGCTACATGTACAATCAGGGTCTGTTTGATTGGTCATGCAAGAAGCAAACAACAGTTAGCTTAAGTACTTGTGAAGCTGAACTGAATGCACTGTCTTATTCACTTAAAGATTGTGAATGGTTGTTACAATTGTGCAAAGATATGAAAATTCCTGTCAAATGTCCAATCCAGGTTTACCAGGACAACAAAGCATGTTTGGCTTTGCTGAGGTCTGAAGGTTGTAAGCAAAGCACGAAGCACTTGCAATTAAAGTTGCAGCATGCTAGGGAATGTATTCAGAAGGGACTCGTAACGGTGTCCTATATGCCAGGTAATGAAATTCCTGCTGATGTATTGTCCAAGATTGTATCAAGGGATCAACACTGTACCTATGTGCAGAAGTTGGGTTTGTACTGATATTGTACGAACACGCTGCCCAGTGATGTTCACAGAAAGGGGGAGGATGTTGGTTTCTGCTTTCCTTCACTGTGCAGTGAAAGGGCTTGTCACGAGACAGGTGTTTACATTCCACAGTCTGTACTGTTGGAGTTTCTCACGGGAAAGGGAGACTGGATGTGACGTACACTGGTTTCCTGTTTTTCACTGTGTGATTCTCTCCAAGCTGTTGAGGAGAGAGGATGCTTTCTCTGCTCCTGCAGAGGCAAGATGTCTTTCTGTAATATAACTGCTTTGAACTGTAAATAAAGCAATATAGAGTATGTAGTACGTACTCCTCATCCTTCCGCTGGGCACCAAACTCTGCTTTACACCAACAAGAGCTGGGTGTCATCTGCGTACTGATGAACACCCAGTCCAAACCCCCTGATGATCTCTCCCAGCGGCTTCATATAGATATTAAAAAGCATGGGGGAGAGGACAGAACCCTGAGGTACCCCACAAGTGAGAGCCCAGGGGTCTGAGCACTCATCCCCCACCACCACTTTCTGGACACGACCCAGGAGGAAGGAGCGGAACCACTGTATGACAGTGCCCCCAGCTCCCAGCCCCTCTAGACGGTCCAGAAGGATGTTATGGTCGATGGTGTCAAAGGCCGCTGAGAGATCCAGCAGAACTAGGAAACAGCTCTCACCTTTGTCCCTAGCCCGCCGGAGATCATCAACCAGCGCGACCAAGGCAGTTTCAGTCCCATGGTGAGACCTGAATCCCGATTGGAAGGGATCCAAATGGTCCGTTTCCTCCAGGCGTGCTTGGAGTTGTTCAGCAACCACCCGCTCAATCACCTTGCCCAAGAATGGTAGATTTGAGCCTGGGCGATAGTTGGCCAAATTGGCCGGGTCTAAAGATGTTTTTTTAAGAAGCGGTTTAATGACCGCCTCTTTCAGCGGGTCTGGGAAGGCTCCCTCACAGAGGGAAGCATTCACCACCCCGCAGAGCCCATCGCCCAGCCCTTCCCGGCTCGCTTTTATCAGCCAGGATGGGCAAGGATCAAGGAGACAGGTGGTCGGTTTCACTTTTCCAAGCAGCCTGTCCACATCCTCGGAGGTAACAGACTGGAATTGATCCCATGTAACAGGACCAGACAGAACTCTAGCACTCTCCCGCCCTGGCCCTGCTCCCACGGTGGAGTCTACCTCCTTCTGAATCTGAGCGATTTTATCTGCAAAAAACTTTGCAAAAGCATTGCAGGAGATCTTGGGGTCACAAGAAGGGCCTCTCCTGGCAATCTTAACACATGTGTGGGTTAATTCAGGGGAAATGCTCCTCAATATTTAAGTCCCAAGTGCTGCGCCGGACTTTATAGGTCATCTTCTGCACCTTGAATTTCACCTAGCTGCATACTGGCAGCCACTCTTCCAGGATCCTATAAGCCTAGGGTCCTTGAAAAGATGGCCTTCATCTTCTGTACTGGCTAAAGCTTCCCACACAGTGCGTCACAGTAATTTACTTGATCAGACATTCAAATATGAATTTTCTTATGGAATTTTTGTTTCCTCAGAAATACAGAACCATAAACCGACCCAGCCCTACCACTGGGTAGAGTGAGGTACCTGCCTCAGGCATCAGATCTGGAGAGGGGGCACCAGGGAGCATCAGCAACGTGTTGGAGAACAAAGCTATGTGTGCCCCACGGCCTGCCCTGCACCTCCTAAGCAAACTTGCTTCCCTCAGAAATGCTGTCTTGTTGACAGCGCTGAAGTAAAGCTCAACTGCCAGACCAATTGGCTGAAATCACTTCATGCCACAAAATCTCTAGGGCCAGCAGTCTTGCTTATTAACTTAGCTCTGCTTAAGGACTAGATTTTTAACCAGCTCATGAAACAGATTCACAGTGAAATGCTAAAGAAGAATGTGCTTAACCTGGCATTTTCTGTTTCCCAACAAGGGTTAGCAAGAATAAGGTCTCAAATGCAAAGAATATGTAATAACCACTTATGTCGAGCTGTTGACAGAGAAGGGGTGCTTTATGCCAGTTTTCAAGTTTGATGAAAATGGGTGGCATTATTTTTCTGCTGGGAGCAGGAAGGGAAGTTAAATTATTATATTGCCTTGAGGTACTGAGAGTCATAAGTGATATGAAAGTGGCAAAACATCAAGAACACACATTCAGCAGGATCCCAGAAGGTGAGTCAGGAACCAGGAGTTGTGGGTCAAGCAAGTACTCGGGCCCAGTGGCCTGAGAACAAAACAAGATATAGGTCTGAGAGACAAGCCAGAAATCAGGACTGATAAGCAAATCAGGACCAAAAGACAAACCAATCATCAGGACTGGAGGATACAGGAACATTCCAGAGCTCAGGAGAACCTTGTTGCAAGGCTCAGTAGGAACAGAAAGCCCTGCTCTTACTCCTTCCTATCCAGAAGATTCCATGACTAGCCAGAGTGAGCAGAGTCAGTCTCAGGCCTGAGGGTACTTCACTGATGTTGCTTCAGGAGGTGACATGATGCCCTCCCTTGCCTGAGCTCCCTTCCTTCTGCATTTCCTCAAGACACATAGAGTTTTCTTAAGTAGCCATAGGGAAGGTTAGGGATGGGCTGCCTCAAAATTTCTCTCAGGCCATTGATGGCTCCTTCAGAAGTTGATAATATGTGCTCCCTGGTCCATCAATGAATCTGGAAACTAATTGTGCAAGTCTAGTTTCTGAATCAGTGGCATAGCGTGGTAAGCAGAGGGGCACACCCCACCCCTGAGTTGGCAGAGTAGACAGGCCAAGAAGGCGTGTGACCATCGCCACCAGGAGCAGCAGTGGCAGCAGTCATGTGCCTCACGGGCTCCGCATGCGACCCCCGGCACACGGCTGCACCTCAGCTTCCCAATCCACCAGGGTAGGGCAACACTTGCCCTGCTCCGGGCACTGGCAACCCATGCTATGCTTCTCTTCTGAATATTGTTTCATCTACAATTTCATATATGAATGTAATATGTGAATCTGAGCGAGTTAGCTACTATACAAAATAAAGTAGGCCCTATCCCTATAATGTGTACAAGTGGTGACAAAGAGCCAATACTCCCAACACTGAAGATGAAGAGCCAAAATTAGTTTTGATGAGCTATAAGGTGATGAGCTATAAGGTGAGCTAGTGGGATGCGGGTGGTGCTGTGGGTAAAAGCCTCAGCGCCTAGGACTTGCCGATCGAAAGGTCGGCGGTTCGAATCCCCACGACAGGGTGCGCTCCCGTTGCTCGGTCCCAGCGCCTGCCAACCTAGCAGTTCAAAAGCACCCCCGGGTGCAAGTAGATAAATAGGGACCGCTTTCTAGCGGGAAGGTAAACGGCGTTTCCATGTGCTGCGCTGGCTCGCCAGATGCAGCTTTGTCACGCTGGCCACGTGACCCGGAAGTGTCTCCGGACAGCGCTGGCCCCTGGCCTCTTGAGTGAGATGGGCGCACAACCCCAGAGTCTGGCAAGACTGGCCCGTATGGGCAGGGGTACCTTTACCTTTACTTTTAAGGTGAGCTAGTCTTTAGTGTGACTACCTAAGCAGTGATCCATGCTGAAAATAGAAACACATTCACTACGCACCCAAGTTTCAGCAAGCATCTTAATGTCGTCAAAAAAGACTTCAAAGTCAAAGCCTGAGGCATCTGCTCCCAGAGGCCTAAAGCTGCATCTTCTCCATTTAGAAGTCTGCTGTTCAGTGATTAATCCTGCTGTTGGAAATGTTAGTGATGATGTAATTTTCCTATAAGAAATGAAAACTTTATTTCTATTCTTTTCTTTTATCATTTGATCTGTCCCCATAGAGTTCTAAAGTGAGAGTTTTGGCACATTTTAGTCTAAACTTTTTTTCCTTCATGTGTGAGACCTATAATAAATACCCCGTTTTTATGTGTAGTTGTGCTTCAAAGTCACATATGTTCTTCCTTGGTGTATGGGACGACCGTGTCACTCCAATTACCTAATGTAGCTTCTTTAGTAACTAAAAAAAGGAAAAGAAACATGATACACTGATATACGTGCTATGGTTTATATACTTAAAAGAAAACTGCTGATAAAACAGGCACCATGGATACTAAATCCCCATGAAAACTAAATTTCTATGACACTATTTTTAGCTCCATCCATTTATCATTTATTTTACAGAGGTACAGACAAGGGCTGCATTCATACCATACATTTAAAGTACCATGATACCACTTTAGGCAACCATGGCTTCCCCCAAAGGATTCTGGGAGCTGTAGTTTGTTAAGGGTGCTGAGAGTTGTAAGGAGACCCCATTCCACTCCCAGAGCTATTACTCCCAGAGTGGTCTAATAAGCAATCCCTCTTCTTCACAGGGAATGCTGGGAATTGTAACTCTCTGAGGTGAGTAACAACTCTCAGCACCCTCAACAAACTACAGCTCCCAGAATTCTTTGGGGAAAGCCATAATTGTTTATAGTGGCATCATAGTGCTTTAAATATATGGTGTGAATGTGGTCAAGGAGATACAGGCACATAAGTAATTCATTCCATGCCACTTTCCTCAGATTTATTTGTCCCTTGGGATTCTCCCCAGGACACATTTTTCATCAGCCCTTCCTCATACCCTGTTCGAGTGTTTTTGCCTGGCTGAAATGTGCCCTTGAACTCTGGTAATACTTCTGGCTTGCCTGGATGGAGAACTGAGGCAGTTGTGTAGAAATGCAATTGTTTTTCTTTGTAACTGTTCTTAGAACTGTTTAACTATTCTAGAGTGTTTTTCTTTGTTTTAGTTTTTGTTAATTGTGCATCTGTTTGCTGCCCTGGACTCCTCTGGTGGGGAATGGCAAGATATAAATTCAGTGAATAATAAATCTGATGCAGAGGACACAACAAAACACATATGACCAAGAATATGACAACTAGAACTTGCTTTTCAACGGTTGGCTCAGCACCCTGAAGGAAAGACAGTCGGAGCTATTGATATACCAGCCACAAAACAACAACACCCTTCCATCCCTCAGGTCATCACAAGCACTCCATGATTGCTGCTCCCTTTTCCCTGCCTCTCAGTGGCTGGCTTTGCTGTGATAGTTGGCTGGGAAGTGCAGTTCCAAAATGGTGGCTGTTTCAAGCTGCAACAAGAGCCTAGAGTGGGAGCAGGTGAGTGACTCCCAGCACCTGTCTGTCCCCGTGCAGAGAAGCTTTGTGTTCATATGGTGTGTGGAAAGGGATGCCACCAATAGACCACTTGAAAAGATAACCCCAGTTACAAATGCGCCCTTTTTCTAATTCCACATGTATCTCCTTTCCTTCATCCACTACAGACCGCGATGTCCGTGGGCAAGGCTTTGTGAGTTCACCATAAATGCCAGGCTGGTCCTCATCTCCACCAGTCTGGGGTAACCAGGTGGAGAGCCTGGCCCCCGAGTGAGCAACTATAAGGCCAGCTGGCAGGTGTGGTCGCAAGGTAGGAGAGCATATCCGCCTGCTGGCCTGATGCAAACATGCCAGAGGAAAGTGAAAGGAAAAGAGGCGGAAGTGAGTTTCAGGTGTGACAGTTTGAATGAGGCCAGTGTGGAAGGCTGCCGCCATGTCTTTAAGGAAGGTTGAGTTAGAATGTCAGTTAGAGGCAGCCAAGCTGGATTCTGCTTCTCCTCCTTTGTGAATGAAGCATCCAGGGGAAGGTTGGTTGGCTGGCAGAGGGGGAGATTATGCACCCTCCGTCAAGCCTGAGAGAGAGGTCTTTGAGAAAGCCTGGGGAACCACGGTGCATCAGTGCAGAGGCTGCTGAGGTAGGCGATGGATGGTCCAACTGAGGGTAAAGCAGCTTCTTCCTGCATTTTGAGCCAGTGTGGTGTAGTGGTTAAGAGTGGTAGACTCGTAATCTGGTGAACCGGGTTCGCTTCTCTGCTCCTCCACCTGCAGCTGCTGGGTGACCTTGGGCCAGTCACGCTTCTTTGAAGTCTCTCAGCCCCACTCACCTCACAGAGTGTTTGTTGTGGGGAAGGAAAGGAAAGGAGAATGTTAGCCTCTTTGAGACTCCTTCGGGTAGTAGAACTCCTATTAGAATAAACAAGTTCTGTTATAAATACTGAAATACCAAAGAATATGGATAGCAATGTGTAACAGAAAAAGAAGTAGAAAGTTGATTTAATAGTGTGTGAAAGAAAGTAATAGAAATAGAAAGAAATTGCAATTGAGTAGATTGGAAGTCTAACACAGGGTGGGGTGAGGGGTGAGGGACAGAGGTGGGAAAAGGAATTATGTGCAGGATTGTGTGTGGGTATGTATAAATATTTTTAAGGATTGTATGAAATGTATGTTTGTTTGTATATCCGTAATATGTATGTATAAATGTATTAATGTTGAATTATTTCAATAAATCTTTTAAAATTAAAAAAGAGACTCCTTATGGTAGTGATAAAGCGGGATAGCAAATCCATCCTCCTCCTCTTCCTCCTCCTCCTCTTCTTCTTCTTCTTCTTCTTCTTCTTCTTCTTCTTCTTCTTGAATTTCATGACATGGCAGGGGTGAGGAAGAGACCAGCAGTGCCTCCTGTGTTGTAGAGGCAGCTTGGGGTGGGGGCTTCTGAAAAGGCTGCAATTGAGGCCTCTGAGGAGCGCGCCACAGCCATCGCTGCCCCTGTGGCAGCAGCAGGCAATGCCTTCCTTAAAGGGCAGATCTGCTGTCCCTGTGGATCCTGCCGCCCAAGGGAGCCACCGCACCTTGCCTCATGGGTGGGCCAGCACTGCAGATTACATCTGTGTCTTAAACGTCTGTGTTGCTTGGTTTTGTTTAAATCTGTCGATGCAAGATTGCCTGCCAGCTGCAGTTCAGCACATCAAGGAATCCTAAAGCTGGTTTAAACAGTATCATGCTTGCATCAGTCTGGTCTGATAAGAAACTTTGGCAGAAAACGTCCAGCCAATTAAGAATGATATCATATGAACTGGCCCTAAACTCATGTTCAGCCATGAGTTTAGTAACAAGGCTCCCCACCCCCATACTCTTATAGCTATGCTTTGAATATATGATTTGTAGGAGTGAATCTTTTTTTCCCTTCCAAATTCCCATGACTCTAGACTGACTAATCACGAAAAACAAAGAATTAATAGCTGAGAGCTATATAGCAATCCTCATATCTATGTTTCTTCCTCTATCTTCCAGGAGCCAGTGTTGCCCCAAGGCATTCAGTGCTGTCTTCCCCACAAATATGTGGTAAGGCACGTACTGAAGCGAAATGAAGTAAGGAGGATAAAAACTGGAATGTAATAGCTGTAGGTATTTTTTCTTTCTTTTATTTAAGCATAGGCATTATTTAAGCATAAGAGATCCTGTGAATTCAATTTCTCTTTTTATATATAAGAATATATTTTGTTTAATTATGTGCATTGTTTCTGACACACAATTTGTTTCCAGGCTTTAGGAAAACAGTTGAAAATATGTGGCTATAAGAAAAATAATGAAGTTACCGATTTGTATCTTGGTGAAAAGTAAGTACCATATATTCTTCTTCTTTTTTTGCTGATTTAAGGCACTGTTCTGTTAGGCTCAGCTGAAAAGAATTAATTTTTAGACTGATTAATCTTTAAGCAATAGAAAACAGAATTTCTTTTTGGTTCTGTGAAAATAAAATAGTTTGTTTCCAGGACCAGTAAGTTGCCATTTCATTCTTTAATCTTTATTTTGTGAGGCCAGCACATTCCCTAGCGTTCATCTTATAAAAGGTAAAGGACCCCTGACCATCTTAAAAAAGGTAAAGGTAAAGTCCAGTCACGAACGATTCTGGGGTTGCAGCATTCATCTTGCTTTACTGGCCGAGGGAGCTGACATTTGTCCGCAGACAGTTTTTCCAGGTCATGTGGCCAGCATGACTAAGCCGCTTCTGGAAAAGCCAGAAAAGCACACAGAAACGCCGTTTACCTTCCTGCCGGAGTGGTACCTATTTATCTACTTGCACGTTGACGTGCTTTCAAACTGCTAGGTGGGCAGGAGCTGGGACCGAGCAATGGGACCTCACCCCCATTGTGGGGATTCAAACTGCCGACCTTCCGATTGGCAAGCCCAAGAGTTTCAGTGGTTTAGACCAGTGTTTCCCAACCGGTGTTCCGCGGCACACTAGTGTGCCATGAGACCTTGCCTGGTGTGCCGTGGGAGGGAGGCGGGAGAGGCGGGGCGGCGGCGGCATCTCCTGCTGGATGCAAATCCAAACATGGCGGGCGCCTCCCTCGCTCCTTTGTAGGCGGACCATCGAGAGAGAAAGAAAAGGAGGCGAAAGAGCGAGAGAAGGCGCCTGCGCGGAAAGAGGAGCGAGCAGTGCGCCTGCGTGCCGCGGCGCCCGAGATCGCTTCTCCCCACCGCCCCTTGCTTCAAAAGAGGTCCGGGGGCAGCGGGAAGCGCAGCGCTTCTTCCCCGCTGCCCCCGGACCTCTTTTGAAGCAAGGGGCTGCGGGGAGATCGCTTCTCCCGGTGCTCCGAAGCGGGGCGGGGGGGCGGGAACACCTGCCCCAGCCGCCCCGCTTCGGAACGCTGCTCCGAAGCGGGGCGGGGGGGCGGGAACCTCTCCCACCGCCGCCGGGCATCGGAACGATGCCCCGATGCCGGGCGGTGGGGCGGGAACCTCTCCCCCCGCCGCCCGGCATCGGAACGATGCCCCGATGCCGGGCGGTGGGGCGGGAACCTCGCACCCCGCCGCCGGGCATCGGAACGAGGTCCTGGACCTCTTCTGAAGGCAGGCGGGGGCAAAATCTTAAAATGCTGGCGGGCGGGAGCGAAGCGTTCGCTGCCGACCCCCAGCATTTTAAAATCTCCTCGGGGCAGCGGAGACTTCGCTCCCGCCCGCCAGCATTTTAAAATCGCCCCGGGACAGCAGGGGCTTTTAAAATGCTGGCGGTCGGCAGCAAAGCCCTCCTGTCCCCGGAGCTTGCGGGGCGGGAGGTGGGAAGAAGGGCTTTTCTTCCCACCGCCAGCCTTCAGAACAGCCTTCTGAAGGCTGGCAGTGGGAAGAAAAGCCCTTGTCCCCCCCCCCCCCAGCCTTCAGAAGAGGTCGGGGGACAGACTGTCCCCGGACCTGGTCTGAAGGCGGTTTCCCTAGGAACGCATTAATTGATTTTCAATGCATTCCTATGGGAAACCGTGCATCGCAAGACGAAAAACTCGCAAGACGAAGAGACTTGCGGAACGAATTAATTTCGTCTTGCGAGGCACCACTGTACTTTTTATATAGTCAATATAGGCACAGAGTTAATTTTTTTAACATTTTCTAATGGTGGTGTGCCTCGAGATTTTTTTCATGAAAGAAGTTTGCCTTTGCCCAAAAAAGGTTGGGAAATACTGGTTTAGACCACAACGCCACCCGCATCCCATAGGTCTCATCTTAGAAAAGGCTAAATATCAGAATTCCCTTAGTGATTACAAATTGTGCTAGCAGAATGGTTTGCACAAGAGAAGGCGCAAGAAGCTGGCATATTGCGCAGGCATTATTATCGTCCTTACCATAACACAGTAGGGGTTGCACTAGCAGTCAGAGAATGTTGAATCTAGGCCAGAGTTTGCACATCCAAACCAGCAAACTGATTTGTAGTTTCCCTCCAAATCATAATTGCTCACCATGATTTGCTTCTGCTTTGCAGTTTAGGCATATGCTAAGCAGGAAGCAGTTCATTGTATCTGCCCATACAAGGGGAAGAAAGGACCAAATAACCAGAGCATGGTTGTTTCCACACCTCCCAAGCCATAGTTTGCAACATTACTTCTAAACTGGCTGACTTGTGCTGTGTTGATTGGAGCGGAGCTGCTATAAAAAGCTAATAAATATTTAAGTCTGTGCATTAAAATCCTCCAGTACTGTTAATGAAGCACAGGAAATTCTGCTTCTGAGAAAGCTGTCATCTTGAGGAAATTGATTAGTTTAGTTGTAAATTGGAAAAGAATGCTGGAGGCCCAAAGGGCATGCAAAGACTAGAAAGACCTGCATAAAGAGGCAGGTTAAAAAAATTATTGGAATTAAACTCTCCTTGGAAGAAATGTAATGCCTTTGGGTGCAATCCTCAGATGAGTTTCTCCAGATATGTTCTATTTATTTCAGTAGAATGTCTCTAGAGTAAGTGGTTTGAGGGCTGCAGTCTGTTCATCAAAAGGGTAGGCCTGGAGATATGGGGCGGTGGGGGGGGGGGATGAAGCCAATTAAAAATAAGTTTAAAGTTTTGGAGAGAGAAATAGGAGATAACTTGCATGTGGATAGAAGTCAATAAGGAAAAGTGATTGTTGTGTGTGCATTGTGCAGAGCTCCAGCATTTTATAAATAAAACCTTCATGGGATTGAGAATTTTGCCCAGGTATGTCAAGTTTTGTGAAGAGTCCTTTAAGCCATGGCTAAATTGCCAAGAATCTGTGCCGTAACAGAATGCAGCATGCAGAGTATCTGTTCCGGGTTTTCTTTTTCTCTAGAGAGATCAAACCAATCACACTAGACTTCCTTTGCCATTGTTAGACAGGCTCTTTAGGCTTGGCAGCAGACCAAATAGAAGACAAGTGTTCATTCACCACATCATCTAGTTCCTGTTAGGTGGGAAGCAATACATCTCCAGCTATTTCCTCACCCCAAATGGTTCATAGCTTTCCCCCCATCTTTAATATACATTGATCATGACAAATAGAAAGAACGTTGAGAAATGGCTGCAATATATGGATATATTTTTCTTTTTAGATAACCACTTAGGGCCAAATGTGTCAAGGAAGATCTGAGGTACATGGAAGATCTCAGCTTCTTTTGTTTTCACCAACAGCAGTCATGGGTGGAGGAGGCTGGGCTTTTATGAGTACAGGAAGCTCCCCGCTTCAAAAGAGGCCCCTCTAACTTACTGTGATGGTAATTGTGATGCCAACATATAAGAGAAGGAACCTTGCTGCTCGTCTCACACCTGAAGAGGACATTTTCCCCACACACTCAGTTGCTTTGCAGTGTGATCACTCAGACCATTAAGTCTCTAATTAACCACGGTTTTTGTTTCATCCAAAACAAGCAAAAGGACCCAGATTATCAGCTTCAGAAGAAGCCAGAATATTAAACCATGATATTATATCTTGGCTTGTTCCAAAGCTGCTAACCAAGCTGATACATGATCATCTGAAGTCAGCCACTGATACTTGCTTTCCTCACCAAATATGAGGTAAAATTGTGGAGACTGAGAACCGTTGGTACTTAACAAAAGTCATTTATTTACTACTTGAGATGCTCAGCAACCACTGGGTGCGAATGAATTTCCATATACAGTGGTATCTCAAGTTACAAATGCCTCGGGTTTCAGACACTTCAGGTTACAAACTCCGCTAACCTGGAAGAGTTACCTCGAGTTGAGAACTTTGCCCCAGAATGAGGATGGAAATCGTGTGCTGGCGGTGAAAGCACGCCTCTAGTTAAGAATAGTTTCAGGTTAAGAACAGACCTCCAGAACAAATTAAGTTCATAACTAGAGGTACCACTGTATTACTTCATAAGCAGTACTGTATATGCTTTTCTGACAAAAGAGGATTGCTTACTGCCAACAGTATGTGAGCACATTGAATCAAAAAGCAGCTGTTACTGATGGAATTACATAACTGCTTCAGTGCTTATTTCTGATGCATAATAGTATATCAAAGTGGGTATTAACAACTGAAGTTATATAACTTTTGTTTCAGAGGATTAAAAGAAATCCCTGATTTATCACAGTTCCGGATATTAAGCCATTTGTGGCTAAATAATAATAAGGTAATAAATATAAAGTTTACATTATGTTTTACACTTTTGACTTTAGTTTTGGCAATAAAAAGTAATGGGGGATTTTGTAGCTTTTTTTAAAAAAAAAAAAAAGCTTAGCATTTGTTTAATTTATAGACTGGGTCCAAAACTAAAATGCAACCCCATTCATTTCAAGAAAAGAGATTTAAATATATACCTAACTGCCACAATGGAATCAAATTTTGGCTGTGTGTTTAGTACTAGTACAGTGGTACCTTGGTCCTCAAACTTAATCCGTTCCAGAAGTCCATTCCAAAACCAAAGCGTTCCAAAACCAAGGCATGCTTTCCCATAGAAAGTAATTCAAACTGGATGAATCCGTTCCAGACTTTTAAAAACAACCCCTAAAACAGCAATTTAACATGAATTTTACTATCTAACGAGACCACTGATCCATAAAATGAAAGCAATAAACAATGTACCGGTACTGAAGTCACACAATCAATCAATCAGTCAGTAGCTGAACTGGGTTCCACACAGTCATAAAAACAAAACAAAAAGAACCGCAAAAACAAAAATGCAGAAGAAATAGCAAAAACCGACAGACCTCAGCATAACACTCAAAACGGAAGTGTGGCACTCAAATCAGAAGCATAACGCTCAAAACGGAGCACATTTGGCTTCTGAAAAAAGTTCGCAAACCGGAACACTTACTTCTTGGTTTGCAGTGTTTGATTTCCAAGTTGTTTGAGTACCAAGGCGTTTGAGAACCAAGGTACCACTGTACAAGTATCACCATATGGTTGGGAGAAAGGGCTCTAAGGGATGGAAAAACTCCCATGTGAAATTGCTGGTCAGTGCAAACAATCCTGAACTCTGGGGACAAATGATCTGACATTTGTCAGATACTTTCAGCAGCTTCCTCTGCTTCTGTATTGCTGAGGCAGGGACAATTAGCCCTTGGGTATTTTCCCATAGCCATTTGCTCCAAACCCCTGGTGAGCCACAAACACCATCCTTTGCAGTTCAGAGCTATTTGGTGCCCCCGTTTGAGACTGAACATTGAGTGCATTTAGGCAGCCTCTATAGCGGGACGGGTGCACTCCTTGGACTCTCAGGGCAGAATATATTCACATTTAAAAGCAGAAACATGAATACATGTTATAACAATGAATCAAGAGGAATAAATAGGCAGACGGAAGGCTTTTTGAAAGTCACACAATAGCCACAGCTTCTGTCACTGGCTGCTCACGTATGACTGTAAATACATACATACATTTCTAAGGCTAGGCAAAGATACTGTAATATTCCATATTATTTGGGAGAACATACAGGTTTATCGCCTTGGGCCAAGAGTAATCACATGCCATATAATGTCAACCATGTTGAAAGGCTGCCATTATTACAATGTTTTGCATCTTTCAGTATGCTAGCAAGCAGACAGCTTCTTTGTGCAGCTCAGGCCTGTACAATGTAGGGCCACCTCTATGCTTGCTTGCTTGTGCACCCCCTGTGTTGATTCCAAATACCTGTTGATTGTTTCCCATACCTGCGGAAAGTTGGAAGTCTGAGAGAGTGGAAGTCTTGTGAGCTGTTGCTGGTGGAGGAATAGACATAAAGTATCAGGGAGTGCGGAAGGGGAGGGGAAAGATAACCTAAACATGAAATATAGGATGCAGAAAGACTTGTGAGGTGGAGAAAGAGTGTAAGAGAGGGATATTATATATATATTTTAAAGCAAAAGAATGAGACTGTTGGATGGGAGAAAGGTAAGAACACCACATTTATTGAATACAGAAAGTCTATGAGGGCTCTCACTCACACACGCAAACATTTTATTACATCTATCCACTTCCACAATGCAATTCAAGGTGGTTTACAGGTCACTGAGCATGGCTAAGTTCAGCAAGCTTGCTGCATCTTGTCCCTTCAGCCCATGTGCTGGGACCAGCTTATCACTTCCACAGTTTGTGAGAACCGAGCCATTGTTAAAGGTGCCTCAGACTTCTTTGGGAGGAATGGCATGATAGAAATTTAGTAAATAAAATGTGCATTCCACCTGATCCTTGTTTAATGCTCTAACACTCTGTATTTTCTGAGAATTTGTATTCTACTATTACTGTGTTTACATAACTGTTTTGATTTTTACATTGTATAAATTATACATCGTATAAATATTAGGTTATGTATTGACATTTGTATTCTGTGATGTAAACCACCCTGTAGTCTTTTGATGAAGGTCAGAATATAAATTTAATTAATACTAATATTAATACTTATAATATGTAGCAGATTAAGTATTAGCAGACTATATATCCTTTGCTGAAGCTCTCCTTTTCCAGCTGTATGTGGTTTGTGCCACTTCAGGACAAAGGATGAAGAGGGTAAAATGGCTGAGGTTTCAGCGCACTGTGTGGCATTCAGTGAAGTTTTACTAAGAGCAGACCTACTGAAATTAATGGACCTAACTTAGTTACATTCACTAATTTCAACAGTATGGCAATCATATGACATGCAAAAACATGTTATAGGTAGATGCTTAATATAGAGGAAAAGAACATTTCTATACTGTGCATTTTGGGGCCTGTTATGCTTTTAGTCTGTTATATGGGATATTTCACAGGCCTATTTAAACCCACAAAGATAGTATATAAGGTATAGTTCTTCACCAATAAAATCACATGAACCTATTGTTCTAATTCTCATAATTCAGATTCAGAATCTAACTATGTTGAAGCATAACTGCTGCTTGACAGAACTGTACCTCAACAATAATGAAATCCGAGATATATCAGGTATGGCGTCAACATAATCTCTTTTGAACCAGGAGTGATTCCTGTGAGCGTATATGTGTTAAATTTGGTTGAAATAGACTGCAAGAAGTCCTGGAAATAAGACGAGTGATGCTTCATGAAAACAGAAAAATGTCTCTAGAAAGAGGGCTTGGGGTCCCTTCCAACTCTATGATTTTATGAGTGTATGAAAGTTATGAAGCAAAATGTGCAAGTATCCTTCTAAGCAATTTCTGTGAAATGACCCAGCCTGGCTGCTCTTGACTGTCAGTGTTTATAGCCAATTAAGCAATCAATGAAATCAAAGCTGTGATTGATAAGCGAGTTATTTCCCCTTAAGTGTACTTTCCCTGCTTCTCTCTTATTTTCTAGTTTTTGGAATTCAGAAAACCTAAATAATTCCCAGCCAGTTGCCAATCTCCCCTTCTTGGATAAGGTTCTTGGGTGAGTGGCTGTGGAACAGATCCAGGTGCTCTTGGAGGAAACTGATTTTCCAGATCAATTTCAATCAGGGTTTAGCCGTGGTTTTGGCACAGAAACCACTTTGGTCAGCCTGTATGATGACCTTTGTCAGGAGAGAGAGGAAATGTGTCCCTGTTTAATTCTCCTTGACCTCTCAGCAGCTTTTGATACCATTGACCATGGTGTCCTTCTGGAGCAGTTGCCTGAGTTGGAGGTGGGTGGCAACACTTTGTAAAGGGTGCTTCCAGAGGGTGATGCTTGGGGAATGTTCTTTGGCCCCGTGGAGCCTTCAGTGTGGGGTTTCTCAGGGCTCAATTTTATCCCTCATGCTGCTTAATCACTGAGTGAGGTCATCCAGAGTTTTGGAGCATGTTGTTGGCAATATGCTGGTGACACACAGCTCTACTTCTCCTTTACATCTGCAGGTGAGACAGTGGATGTGCTAAACGGTTGTCTTGCCTCAGTAAAGAATTAGATGATAGTCAATAAACTGAAGCTCAGTTCAGATCAACTGAGGTCCTATTAGTTGGTGGCTCCCTAGCTCTGATGGCTGGGAGGTTGATGGGGTTACACTCCCACTGAAGGAGCGTGTACAGAGCCCGGGCCTTTTTCTGGTGTGGAGTGCCTTCCATCAGATTCAATCAGTGGACCAGCTGCGCCTTTATCTGGACAGTGATAGCCGAACTTCTGTTGTTTATGCTCTGATAGCCTCTAGGTTAGATTACCGCAATGTGTTATATGTGGGACTGTCTCTGAAGATGGTTCAGAAACTTCAGCTAGTGCAGAATTCAGTGACCAGGTTTCTCACTGGGACAAGATGGTTTGAAAACATAACACCAATTCTGGCTTGACTGCACTGGCTGCCAATTAGCTTCCAGGCCCAATTAAAATTGTTGGTTTTGACCTATAAAGTTTTAAAAGAGCTCAGGACCGCAATACCTCAAGGATTGCCTGTCCCCATATGAATTTACTCCGTATGAATTCACCCCATCTTCATGTGCCGCCTCCATGACAGGTCCAGACAGGGAACATGAGAACGGGCCTTTTCTGTGGTGGCTCCCTGTTTGTGGAGTGCTCTACAGAGGGAGGTTTGCCTTAGATATCTTTAGGCTCCCTTCAAAAACTTTACTTTCTAACCAGACTTTCAGCCTTTTAACTACCTGTGACCTTTTAGAAGTGGGTTGGATGTTTTTTAATGTTTAATGTATTTTGGTTCGAATGTATCCATATGGGGTTGTGGGTTTTTTGTTCATTTGGTTTTTGGTTGTAAGTCACTGGGTAAGATAAGGAGATGTAACAAACTGAAGAAACAAAATAAGTAAGGCATTATTTTATTAATTGTTTAGGTGCTCTGAAACATATTCATGTGTTGCGAATCCTGATGCTTCACAACAATCACCTGAAAACCCTGGAGAAAACTGTGAAAGAGCTTCAAGGAATGCAGCATCTGCAGACCTTAAGTAATCATTTACCTTTCTCTCTCTCTCTTTTTCCTCCCCATGCAGCACAGCATTGATAGGACCCACACATATATTTAGTAGAAAACAGATAGTTTTGAGGAAAAGGGTTGAATAAGATATATTAGCCTTTTTTTTTTTTTTTGGAAATGCTTTTTGCTGAGCAAATAAGATTCTCTAATTAAACATACCAGTATCAGTTTTAACTAGTGTCTGCATTTGTTTTATTTTACGTTACTGACAGAGCAAGGGGTAGATGAAAATGCTTGAGACTCTGAAATTTCATATTAAGATAAACAAGACGGTGCTGGCGCCACTAAGCGTTGCTGCATTCAAATCGCCTTCAGGGAAGCAGGATTATAAACTGTTAACCTGTTGAAAGTGAAAGTGTAAGCAATCTTTCTCAGGTTTTTTTCCCCTCCCTAAAGGAATGTGCTCATAGATCATACCAGGGCTTTCAGAACTTTTAAGAAGCAGGAACTAATTTAATGCCTCGGTAAAGTAATTAATAGAGGTATTTAATATTGTTATAGGCCACCCCAATGTCTGCCGAGTGGTAGCAAGGGATTCCAGGGGTCTTGGCACTTAACCAGGGTTTGTGTTTCCTTGGGGGAAATGATGCTGTAATATCTTAGAAATACAGTTTATTGACACATGTTTACGCCTGAGTTTTATGGAGGGAGAGCTCACAGCAATTATATCCTGAGAGGGGGATGCTGTCCTTCAGTCCCACATGGCGTTCTGTCCATTTCCTTCTCCTTCTTCCCAGAAACCCCTGCTCCAAAAACCTGTTGCAAAAGGACACCCTCTCTTCCTGTGGTGACATCGCGCCCCACGGTTACCCTGGCAACCTCCCCCTCTCATCTTTGCTTTTGTCTTCTGCTAACTAACACACATCTGGGGGAGGGAGGACAGCATCTGCACGGTCAATTGTTCTTTAATGGCCCAGTCACATTTCTCCTTGTGTACTTAATGGCAACAATGTCAACTTTTGGGGGGAGGGGGGCCTCAAAATGTTATTGGGGGTGTGTGGCAAAGGGACCTTGGCCCTTCAGTGTTGGCTCCTATGCCAAAGACCTTTCCATTCCAGCTTTCCATTCTCACAGTGGCCAACTTGATGCCTTTGAGAGGGTCACTAGCAGGAGAGGAGCACAACAGCGCCCCCTTCTCATTCATAGAATCATAGAGTTGGAATAGACCACAAGGGCCATCGAGTCCAACCCCCTGCCAAGCAGGAAACACCATCAGAGCACTCCTGACATATGGTTGTCAAGCCTCTGCTTTAAGACCTCCAAAGAAGGAGACTCCACCACACTCCTTGGCAGCAAATTCCACTGTCGAACAGCTCTTACTGTCAGGAAGTTCTTCCTAATGTTTAGGTGGAATCTTCTTTCTTGTAGTTTGGATCCATTGCTCCGTGTCCGCTTCTCTGGAGCAGCAGAAAACAACCTTTCTCCCTCCTCTATATGACATCCTTTTATATATTTGAACATGGCTATCATATCACCCCTTAACCTCCTCTTCTCCAGGCTAAACATGCCCAGCTCCCTTAGCCGTTCCTCATAAGGCATTGTTTCCAGGCCTTTGACCATTTTGGTTGCCCTCCTCTGGACACGTTCCAGTTTGTCAGTGTCCTTCTTGATTGTCCTTGGCAAATGGCATTCAGAGGCCTGTGATAATTTTTAAAGCAGGGGTCAGCAAACTTTTTTTAGCAGGGGGTTGGTCCACTGTCCCTCAGACCTTGTGTGGTGCCGGACTATATTTTGGAAGAAAAGAAATGAACAAATTCCTATGCCCCACAAATAATCCAGAGATGCATTTTAAACAAAAGCACACATTCTGCTCATGTAGAAACACCAGGCAGGCCCCACAAATAACCCAGGGATGCATTTTAAACAAAAGCACACATTCTGCTCATGTAGAAACACCAGGCAGGCCCCACAAATAACCCAGGGATGCATTTTAAATAAAAGGACACATTTTACTCATGTAAAAACACGCTGATTCCCGAACCGTCCGCGGGCCGGATTTGGAAGGCGATTGGGCCAGATTCGGCCTCTGGGCCTTAGTTTGCCTACCCATGTTTTAAAGGCATCCAAGATGGCAGCCAACACAGTGGTAAAAAATCCATGGTTCAATAATATGCTGAGTGAAGTATTTCCTCTTGTCTGATATTATGAGAGGGGAGAAGGTTGTATAATTTCTCCAAATTATGCACGCCTCTACCATGTCCCTTTCTTACTTGCTTTTTTCCTGAATGAAAAGCCTCCAATGTTGTAAACTTTCCTCAAAGAGGACTTGCCCCATTGATCATTTTGACTGTCCCCCTTTTCCAGCTCTATAACCTCCTTTTTCAAGGTGCGGCGACCAACACTTTAGACAGCATTTCGACTGCAGTTACTCCATAGATTTGTATAAAGGCCTTCTGATATTCTTGCATACGGAGGTTTAAGGCTCTGTACACTATTCAAAGTGATGAGATAATTTCTATAGAGATGCTTAAATCTCTACTTCATAGCCATAAAAGTAGTGTTCTTTCTACTACTGCCATCTAGTGGTTCTTTGCATGCAATCGATTACCATAATTTATTTTTTGAGCGAGGAAAGAAGTCACCAAAATAGATGAATGAGATTTTTCAGGATATGGCCAGAAAAAAAGATAGATTACGTTTTTTATCCAGATATTGTCATTATTAAAAGAAATCACTGATATACTAAAAGTGTCTTCCCGAAGCACAAGGCACTAATATGCCTCAGTACTGAGTTTCTTCTCCGGCAGTGTTTTAAAGCTTCTCCTCTCTGCCATGAGAAAAATGGAGTAGCCTAATGAGCTGGTTCACAATTAATATTAAAACATGGTTTAGCGCTATGTGTGTGAGTAGAAACAAGCTTCAGCAAAATCTTGTGCTTTCACCCTTCCTCCTTCCCTCTCGTCCTCCCCATGTGGCCAGAAGAAGGACTGTGCTAGCATTTACTTTGTGGGTGATTTGTCTGCGTAATTAAATAATCTTCAACCTGTTTTGAATGGGGTTGCACTTCTTCTAATGGAGAAAGTTTGCAGTTTGAGGATGCTCCATGATCCTACACAGGTTAGCCTCAGAGGCAGAGAGTGTGTTATTTCTGTTTCATTGGATATACCAATTACGACCCTATCTGGGTAGAGATAAGCTTGCAGCAGTTATCTAAGCTTCGATAATCTCCTGCTTAGATAACTGTACTGTGTTATATGTGATGCTGCCTTTGAAAATAGCCTGGAAAGTCCAGCTGGCCCAAAATAGAGCTGTGAGATTATTGATGAGTACAGGTGTATATATAAATATACACCTGTATATATCTTTTAAAAAGGTGATAGAACGGATTGAAGAAACTATCAAGGCATCTCTTTATTAGCTGCGGACGGCAAAATTCTTGCAAGCATCTTAGCAAACTGTCTCCTACCAATATCAGAGGCTGCCCTTTCTGAATCCAAAAATGGTTTTTGACCTTCTAGGGGGACAGTGGACATGATTTTCACTGCTCGACAGCTTCAAGAAAAATGCAGAGAGCAAAACCAACCCCTGTATATCGACCTAACTAAGGCATTGGACAATGCAAATCATAATGCCCCATGGACTGTCCTTTTGAAAATTGGCTGCCCAGATAAATTTGTGAACATCCTTCGTCTCCTCCATGATAATATGACAGCAACAATCACAGATAACAATGGCTCTCAAAGTGCACCATTCAGTGTGGGATCAGGTGTTAAATAGGGTTGTGTTATCTCCCCAATTCTATTTATTAGTTTCATCGCAATGATCCTACACTTCGTCAAAGGGAAACTCCCCACTGGAGTAGAAATCATATATTGAACAGATGGAAAGCTCTTTAATCTGAGTAGGCTGAAAGCAAAGACCATTGTGTGCTTAGAGAGAGACGGTGGCCATTTCATGTGCTTTGAAGTAAATCTATACTCTACAAGGGAAATGTCATGGCCTGCAGTATTCTGCTGGTATTACACACTTATCAGCATTTCTTTTATACTGAGAAAGCCATTGGTGTGCAATGCAGCAATAGAGAATCACATAAGATAATTATGTAATGAGTTTAGGATATGGAGGAGACTGCAGATGACTTAAAGGTAAAGGTAAAGGGACCCCTGACCACGAGGTCCAGTCACGGATGACTCTGGGGTTGCGGTGCTCATCTTGCTTTATTGGTCGAGGGACCAAGCGTACAGCCTCGGGTCATGTGGCCAGCATGACTAAGCCGCTTCTGGTGAACCAGAGGAAACGCCATTTACCTTCCTGCCGGAGTGGTACCTATTTATCTACTTGCACTTTGACAGGCTTTCGAACTGCTAGGTTGGCAAGAGCAGGGACCAAGCAATGGGAGCTCACCCCGTCGCGGGGATTCAAACCGCTGACCTTCTGATCGGCAAGCCCTAGGCTCTGTGGTTTAACCCACAGCGCCACCCACGTCCCACACAGATGATTTACCTGCATTGAATTCTGAAGCATTTGAGCTGCAAGACCAATGATTTTGATAAAATCACCTAATTCCTGCTAGTCACTTTTTCTAATGGAATGATAACCAGCAATCTGCATAAAAAGATGTGAATTGCCCCTTTGGCCAGGATACTGGTTATTTGTGTAATCTGCTCTTTGTGCAACTCTGTAAATACAGAGGATTTGGATTGGGTCATCCAGAATCCTTTTTTTACATGTTGAAGACAAAGAATTCTGGAACCAACTAATGCTGGTTCCCATTGTACGCTCACTGTAAAAAGAAAGGTTCCTATTTCCCCACCAAAGAACGACCGTCAACTATGATGTGCCAGCGAATCACGTTGGGTTTTTTATATATATAAATAGGAACTAAATTAAATGTGTTGTGCTGATATAGACAGACAAAATGGAATGGTGCCTTAGTCAAAGCTCAGCTGTCACACACGAAAAGGAAGATTAAAATGAGAGCAGTTTGATTTTCTGAATGCTTTTGCGTTCACTGAAGTCTGATGAGGACTCTTGTGAATGGCCAGACCAGTCACAACAGCTCTCAGTCAGGAATGGAGAAGTGGAAAGTCTTTTACAGTTATCATCTCTGTCTTCTAGATATGTTTGGGATTTGCTGGGGCTTCTCTGGGAGGGCGAGATGCATTGGTGCAATACATGATGGGAAACTTGATCCGAGTATCAGAATCTTGCTGGTTAATCATAAAGAACAAACAAGAACTTCAAAGACTCATAACAAGTGGCAAAAAAGGCATTTGTTACAGATCTTTTTTCATGCACCTCACAATGGACCACAACGTTCAGGAAGGAGGTGCTTTGTGAATACAAACTGGTTGATTATGTCTGTATAGTATCTACTGAAATATGGAGGAGGTTGCCAAGTCTTTGCTCAGTCATTTTCTGACCATTGTTCTCTTTGTTTCAACTCCTGCAGACCTGTTTAATAACCCCATGTCTCATGATCGCAGATACCATCTGTACGTAATATACCACATTCCTTCATTAACATTGTTTGACAGAAAAGGTAGAAACTGTTTCTCCCCCGCTTTCTTAATAGACATGAAGGAATCACTTAATGCTTTTATATCTGAACAAGAAGCAATACATTTGTGGCTGCCCTTACTCAGCAGCCATCAATTTTGTAAGATTACTTACAATAATTGTTAGTATTGGGTGGATACATTGCAAGACATCATTCATCTTTAATAGAATTATCTGGCCCTACAGTGGTGCCTCGCAAGACGAAATTAATTCGTTCTGCGAGTTTTGTCGTCTTGCGATTTTTTTCGTCTTGCGAAGCACGGTGTCGGGAAAGTTTTGGAAAAGCTTCAAAAATCACCAAAGTCTTTAAAAACCTCAAAAAAGGCTACCACACTGCGTGCTATGAGTTGCTCCTCGAAGTCAAGTTGCAACTGTATTAACGGTGTTAAGAAAAAGGAAACAAACTTGCAAGACGTTTCCGTCTTGCGAAGCAAGCCCATAGGGAAAATCGTCTTGCGAAGCAGCTCAAAAAACAAAAAACCCTTTCGTCTTGCGAGGCATTCGTCTTGCGAGGCATTCGTCTTGCGAGGTACCACTGTGCTTTTAAAAAACCTTCATGGAAATGAATGTGCATCTATAGCCTGGTTACGTGAAATTGTAACAGCTTATTTATTTCAGTTTCCAGGGGAGTTGTCTTTGCTCGTCTATTACCACACAAGCAACAACATTTTATTGCTCCTTAAAGACACAAAGATTTATCATGATTATTATTTGCTCTCCCATCAGATGTCAAGGAGATGTGTAACTATACAAACTTTAGAAGACATCTGAAGATAGTGCTGTATTGGGAAGATTTTTAATGTTTAATGTTTTATTTTGTTTTTATATATTTGGAAGCCACCCAGGGTGGCAGGGCAACCCAGTCAGATGAGTAGGGTACAATTATTATTATTATTGCATGCATCTGTTGCATGAAGGATTTATTATCCTCTGTTGATGGATGCAGTTGTGTGTGAACGTAAACAGTGAGATCAGAAGGCAGCGAAATGCAAAAAGTACAGACCAACCATTACAGAAATATTTAAATGTTTGTAAGGTAAGCATAGCAGCCATTCACAAAGCAGTGCTGAAAACACAGGTAGCTGGCATTGCTAAATTAATTTGCAAAGTTAATTAATTTCATGGAAGAAGCCCTGTGTAATGCTTACTAAAACTGGTGGACTATGGAGCCTATTATTTAACACCTTTCACATACTAGCAGTAGGAAGTCCTCTCAATTCCCATAACCAAATCAATTGTAAGCGACAGAAGGAAGTTTGAAAAGCAGTTTGGAATATATCAGAGGAGACTGTAGCTCGGGTGTGTGTGTGTCAAAAAGCTCCACAGGGAGCAGAGGTAACCCATGGGTGCACCTAAAAGAGCTCTCTTGACTGTGACCAGAAGCCTGCCTCTCTAGAAACATTAAGCTTCTACTATCTGTAAATCACACAAGTCGCAACATCCCTTAGTACTAGGCTGTCACCCACCTAAAGAATAAAGAAATATAGTATGTCAGCCGCTGTTTGAGCTCCAGATAATGCCATCTATTCCTATGTTACAGAAGTAACTTCAAAAGAGAGAGTATCAGCTGTTCATATATATGACCATGAACGGTCCCTCGTGCTTCATTCTATAGGATTTGGGAAGAAAATCGATGAGCCGTTTTTGCCCAAGCAATCATTTTGCCTAACACCAACCAAAGTGATAAGATTGCCTCCAGGTATTTAACAGTGATTCAGAAAATAATAATAAAAATAATAATAATAATAATGCAGATGAACAACCATTGCCTCCTTACATTAAATGACTTTCATAATTATATAATTGCCTTGCTTTTTAGCAGTCTACTTGGGATTCTTTGAGGGCTTGCTGTGATTTACACTCATTGTCACTCTAGGCTTCTCAGTAAAAGCTGTTATCTTTTAGAAGAAGAAAATCGTTAAATTACTCAGGGTATTTACTGTATAATTCAGCTATACTTCCCTTTTCCGGATATCTAATATTGGTCTTTAAGATTTTAAAGCATGAAAATAAAAAGGGCTTGGCATGTGCTGCATACATATAGCTGCTTTCCTTCTCATTTATAGGGCAGCTTTTTCAACTGGTGGGTCAGATACTCCCCCCACCTACCCCTTTGGCAGTCAATGTTTGGCACATTAGGAGCAAATGAGCAAGCAGGATTGAACTCTACATATAACAGCTGGAGGGCAGGTTCAATCCTGCTTCCTGCAGGGATTAGGTGGGTGAGCAACCTCTCTTGCACATCCCAAACCAGGCAGAACTGAACTCCCCAAGCACCAGCTTGATGGACACGTGTTGTCAGGTGTCAAGCAGGCAGGCGAAATTTGGCCCCCAAGTCATAGATTTCCAGTTTTATGGCAAGTCTTTTCAGTTGTATTCCAGTGACAGCCATTGAAGATTCCTAATCTGTGCACAAAAATCTTTAGAAACCTCTAGCTGCTGCTGCCTTTTTCTTAGTTATGTGTAGTTGAAGCAGGTGACAAATGGGAAGCAAATATGATTTTGTCCACAGGCAGAAATCAGTCACAAGTTAACTGTATATAAGGCTAAGCAAGTAACTAGAAAGAACTATCTCACTCAGTGAACCATTTAGGCCAAATTGCGAACTTACAAAACTTGCCATTTGAATCTAATGGAAATTAGAATTGACTGAAGCTGTTCAGTATTCTGCATGTCAAGGGCTACGCAGACTTGAATAACTTTTTCCAATCTTTGTTTTAGGTTGCGAGTTTGGAAATCACCTGGTTAAGTAAGCAAGATCTGCCTTTCCTTTATTTCTAATCCATTAATATTTAGATACGAAGCTCCCAGTCTACCGGCAACTTAAAAACAAAAGAGTTATTTTGCCCTAATACATCATGCCCGCTTCATCAGATGCATGAAGTGTTATCCCTGGCTAGCAGATACAGGTTAGCCAGCCACTCCATTCACATTGCCCCCATGTGTGTAGTAACCGGCTACTGTGCATGGAGAAGGTGAACATAATCTGCTAATGAAAAAGGGAATTGTGGTCAGTACTAAAAACACCCCTTTCCCAACAGGCCTTGTAGAATAAGCACATCTCAAATGCATTATTATTTTTTAACATTATCTGGTCAATATGCAACACTCTCCAAGAAAATGCTGTTTTATTTCTGTCTCTAGATCAGAAGCGGACAAATTGTTGCTTGCAGCCCGCTTTCTAATTTTATGCAAATTGTGAAATCCCCTCTTGCTGATCAGCAGGGGAAAGGGGGCATTGCTGTAGTCTCATCTCCCTCCCCTCCCCACTTGTCATGGGCTAAGCAGAGGTTGGGGGGCTGTAGATTCATGTTTGCTCCTCATTCACTATGGGGCTCCACACAAGATTCCTTCCATCCATAAATGTTTCTGTGTGTGTGAAGAGGTAGATGTGGGTGGTTATCTCCCCCACCCCCGTAAAACCCCACATCCATTCATTTTGAGAGTACATGCCCTTGAGGAGTGGATTCACATGTACCTCAGCCCCACCTGTAAGCCATTCCTCCACCCACACAGATGAGCAGTAAGGAAACAGCTGAGTTGTGCGGAAAGTGTGGGGCACAGAATCAGAGTCTTGTTGCTCAGCTGTGAAGTGGGGGTGGACTGCAGATAAATATTGGTAGTGAAATCACCCCCATTCTGTTTCCCCTGACTTTGCTTTACTTCTTGACTAAGAGGTACAAAATTTTTGCACCGTATTTTTCGCTCCATAAGACACACTTTTTCCCTCCTAAAAAGTAAGGGGAAATGTGCCTGCGTCTTATGGAGCGAATGCAGGCGGGAGGCTCTGCTCAGCGCTCCCTTTAAAGAGCTGCGTGGAGAGTGTGTGTGGCTCTTGGGGGCTTTTCCCTGAGGAGGGAGAAGGGCAGCCCGTCAGTCCCTTCTCCCTCCTTGGGGAAAAGCCTGCAAGCGCCACACAGACACGCTCCACGCGGCTCATGAAAGGGAGCGCTGAGCAGAGCCTGGGATGCATACAGGCTCTTCTCAGAACTCCCTTTAAAGAATTTTTTTCTCTCTTGCATTCCCCCTCTAAAAACTAGGTGTGTCTTATGGTCAGGTGCATCTTATGGAGTGAAAAATACGGTAAACCATAAAAAATATTTACTATGCATTGGGTGCCATATTAGTATCAAATCCATTCACGTTTAAACTTTAGTTTTCTCATTGCAAAAGAAAAAAAAATTCTGGTCATTTACTTTCTCCCCCCCTCCCCCTGCTGCTTTTTGTTTGGTTCTTTGGAAGGATTCCGTATGAAAACCCAGAACATGCTGTACTTGTGAGGGCCATGAGGCGATCTGTCATGGAGTTCGCCACTGTTGACTGGGAGAAGATGCCCACCTGCGAAGAGAAACGCCTTGGCAGCAATCCAGAAAAAAGGCCAGAGAGACTGACAATTAAGTTTCGATAAATGTGGCTTTTCTCCAACAGTTCTCTCTTAAAAAAAAACACCAAAAACCCCACACATTTCTTTTGCTGCTCTTGGTATTGTTGCGTTTTAAATATCAATTAAAATCATTTCAAGCAGGAAAAAAAAATCCAGTTACGTTACCATTTTAGCACTTAATGCATACTATGAAGGGGTGTACTTTCTCTTCTCATGAGGTGGCCAGTACTTTGGCCACCTCATGAGAAGAGAAGACTCCCTGGAGAAGACACTGATGCTGGGAAAGATGGAGGGCACAAGGAGAAGGGGGCGACAGAGGACGAGATGGTTGGATAGTGTTTTCGAGGTTACCAGCATGAGTTTGACCAAACTGCGGGAGGTAGTGGAGGACAGAGGTGCCTGGCGTGCTCTGGTCCATGGGGTCACGAAGAGTCGGACACGACTAAACGACTAAACAACAACAACAATGAAGGGGTGATATTTAAAGCTATAAAAATCATCTGTTAGTTAAACAAGCCTATGGTTTGAAGTTGGGTTATTGAGCAGTTGACCATGGTTTGCTGTAAGCCAGATTCCTGATCTGCATATAGGTTTAGGTTGAGACGCTTTCAAATGAAAAATAAACTTGGCAGCATGCACCCTTTTTTTTTAATGCCTACTTGCCAAGTTTGGAGAGGCTTTAATTTCCTAAGCTCACAATCTCTGGGGGTTGAAAAGCTAGGAAACAGAGTAGCTGTTTAGGGAGCTTGATTATGACTCCGGGGGCAGTAAGTGAGCTGACCACTGTTGGTGATTAACATCTGCATATAGGAGAATAAAAGCCTTTCTGCCATTTTTATCAAGTATATAGTTAACAGACCAGAAGAGATATCTCTTAATGGCTTTTGGGG
The DNA here is from genome assembly GCF_964188315.1 of Podarcis muralis. Classification (NCBI taxonomy): domain Eukaryota; kingdom Metazoa; phylum Chordata; class Lepidosauria; order Squamata; family Lacertidae; genus Podarcis; species Podarcis muralis. The sequence continues at coordinate 33,376,521 of NC_135666.1, forward strand.
GAGACTTTATTCACCCTTTCCCTGTAAATTCAGAGGATAATATGGCACAGCTTTATCTCCAAATACTATCATGAGCCCAAAGGCATGCTGCTGTGCATTTGGGCTGACAGATTGAATGCTCCTTCCTCCAAGAAGAAAGTGGCATGTAATGGATGGGTGGGTGGAGACGAAGATAGAACTTGCTAGTTTTCTAACTAGAGGGGAGTATGGAAGAGAATTCAGCCATATGCACTTCCATTTGCAGGTTCAAATGTTGCAGTTCATCTGTAGGTTTGCCAATTAGTTGAGCCCTAGTCTTAAGATCAGAGCCATTGAATACGACAACTTTACTGACAGTTATGAATATACAAATTCTATACATTGCCTAAGATTTCCTTGACATCCATCCAGTGGCGTAGCGTGGGGGGTGCAGGGGGGCCGGCCACACCGGGCGCAACATCTGGGGGTTAGGGTTAGGGGGCGCAAATCCATGGGTTAGGGGGCGCAAATTACTTGCCTTGCCCCGGGTGCTGACAACCCACGCTACGCCACTGCAACCATCAGATGTAAAGGGCACAATCAAGTATCTGACTTTTAGAAGATCAGATATACAGCAGCTCTGTATAGGGTTTTTTTTAATGTTTGATGTTTTACTGTGGTTTTATATTTGGTTGGAAGCTGCCTAGAGTAGCAGGGGGAATCCAGTTAGATGGGTGGGGTATAAATAATACATTCTTATTCTAAAGTCTAATCCTTTACACAACTCATTCTGTGTAATTTTATCCTGCTTCTCTGGTAGGAAATGGACACTTGGCTGCAACACCTCAGTATGTGATTCAGTGTTTCCGCTACTCTCCCCTAAAGCTTGCAAGTATTTGGAATAACTGGACCCAGGTCAACAACCCTTCCTCCTTACATTTGCACACACTCCCAATCCAACTGGAGCGGACCTTTCATGCTCTAACTATTAGTACTTAAAGATTAGTGATGCTAAGTACAAACAAAATCATGATGTATCTTATAAAAGTGTAGCAAAATGCCACCGTGAGCCTATTTTCCTGGGGAACACTAATCTTTTTATGCTATGATGTGTTTTTAATCATTGAGCCACTTAAGTGGAAAGAGAAAGTTCAAGGAAGTAAAGCCAACGTAGATGAGCAGGATATTGTTTAATGAAAACAGACTGGTAGCAGTACTGGCTTTCAAAATCTGTAGCCAGAAAAACTTAACTTTTAGATGGTTGCACCCCTTATGATCTAACAGTATCATGACCAAGCACTTTATTGCACTGAAGTCTAAGATATTTTTCAAGATTTTGCTAGCAAATGGCCTTCTTCTCAGATACCTTTTAAGTCTTCTACGCTTTGTGCAGGTATGAAGGCAGATGGGTATGCTCTTACACAGTTTTGATCAGATGGTTCAGCTCTTGTCATCACAGTCTAGGATGATGTGATGTAGTTACACAGGACAAATAAGTTGACATATGGTGGATCACAGCATATGTCAAGAGTGAGCATTATAACTGCATTCCATTGACCTGCATATCCCGATGCTGTGGTCTAGAGGAAATCCTCCATAAAGCCTTGGGCTCTCCAGCATTTGTTACTGTTCAGACTCGTGAGCTTTTTCAACCGTGATGTCTGCTAGACTAGTCTCTCCTTCAAGGGCCTTGTCATCCTGAGGGGACAGTGCAGGCACCTCCTTCTTAGGAACCATCTCCTCAGTTCTGTCTCCCACGCATTTGAGGTCCTCTTCTTTATTGTCTCCTGGTTCAGAGGCCGACTGCTCTTCACTTGTTAAAGCAGATTCTGCTGCATGTGTTGCCTCTAGAGGAGAAACACAGGGTGTGAGAAATACATATATTGCAATGTGCAGCAAAAAAAACCAAATAAATAAATACTCCCACAAGCAACACTGGCTCCTTCATCCCAGAAACTAACGCTAGTATTAGAAGCTATTTTGTAATAACTAATCAAACCAGGAATAGAAGTTAAAATGGCTCAGAGAACAAAATAAACCAAACTATGATTCCATGGGCAGTTTCAGAAAGCAGCTGCTTGTTACAGAGCACAGGCAAGCTCAGCTGTTCCCAAACAGTACGTTGAGTTTAGGGGGCAGATTGCTGCTAATCCATGAGAATAGGGAGTGCATGTGCTGTGCATTTCTATGGCTGCAATCCTAACTTGCATTTAGCAGGGAGAAATCCCCACTTAACTCTGTAGGATGTCCTTCTATACAGATGTTGTTAGGGGTTCCTTATTGACAGTGCAATCCTAACAGATCTGGAGGAAGAGGAATGAACCTCATTTATCCTTAACCAAAGCCAGCATGGCCAATGCTTTGTTTTTGTTTAGAAAATTCATAACCTGCTTGACAAACAAAATAATCTGATAAGTGTTGCAAGCCCAACATCTGGATTGCCACTGTTCCCCCACCTGTTGTTTAAGAAAACACTGAGTAGTTAGGTGTTGCATGATTACTAGCATTGCTTTGAAAACCTCTCTGCTCTAATCTGGCCACAAACATGAAAGCTGTTGCAATGACAGTGACGTGTGCCAACCTCTCTTTTGCTTTGCTTCTTGCTGTTTCTTTGCTTTGGCAGCTTCCAACTCCTGCTTCTCGTGGGCTTCCTTTAATGTCTTGCATACTTTCTTGTGTGTAAACCAGTGCATTTTCTGGCAGTCTTGATCACAGTAGATCACCTGCAAATGAAACAAGCCATGCCTCAATGCACAAAAAGGACGGGCTTGCATTTGAATCATCCAGGTTGTATAAGGCACCCATTCATTTCTGTATGGAAAACTGGAAATCTAAACCTTGCAATAGCTGGCTTATTTTAAGAACAACAAATAGTTTGTTTCTGTTGACTTGTGCAACCAGGAACAGCTATTTGCTCACTTTCACTTTAGGAGATCCAAGATCTAGCACCTGAAACATCTATGCTGCTCCTATAAGGGAACAGTCTCCAGATACAGGAACAGTTGAAATCTCTTGCTAGAATCTCAGTCAGTGGTATTTACCTGCAGATTCTTACCATTTTGCATACGGAACATCTTTTGGCTGCACCTTTCCCCCCACATGTCGTACAAAACTCAGCATCCACAAAGCCCACTTGGCCAGTGACTGCTTGTGTCAGTACAGAGAAAGCTGTAGGATCAGAGCCCTGGGGGAAAAGATAAAGACAGTTAAGTCACTGCAAACATAAACACACACCCCGGCCAATGAGAAGCCTGCAGCTACAACACTAATGCAGATATAGGAAAAAAAAACCTGCATATTTTCAATGTACACTTTAGTACTTTTGCACTGCTCTTAAATACAAGATCTTAGCCTGGCATATGGAGGGAAGCAGGGAAATTATTCTTCCACTCTCCAGAGATTTAACTTTGCTGACCATTCCAACGTAAGGTATACTGGTGGTGACAACGTTGAGATTATTTGCAAAATGGGAATGAAAATCAATTCAGGGGTGCATAAGCTTTGGCTTGTTGCCACTTATGTCTGAGTTTCCTGGCATGTGTTTTGAGAAGAGAAGAAGGAAGAGGGGATTCCTATTACACTAGACTTTAGAGTGGACAAAGGCACATTGTCTCTTATGCTGCTTCTGCCTCCTCTGAAGCTCAGTGTGGCAGAAGAGGTAAATTCCCCCACACCCCGGTCAGGGTTTTGGAAAAGGAAAGATTATGTTTCTTCCTATATCCTCAGCAGCACATGATACCCCCTCCTCTCCTCGCCTATAAAGCTAAGAAGGAACTCTAGCTCCTGGATTGGGGAATTCATAGACATTATCAGAATATAAAGGAAACTCATTAAAAAAGATCTTCCATCCTCCGAATGAAATACAGTTCTTCAGAATAACTGCAAATATCAAGTGTACACATTAAGCTGTATCTTGGGGATTTCAAATGTTCTGCCAAAGAAAGAGAAGCTATTAAACTAGAGACACTCACAATTTCAACTGGGGCAATGCTTCTCACAAGCTGCTGGAGCAAGGTTGCTTCACAGTAAGGAAATTTTCGAATGCATTCTCGGATGAACTTCTCTTGAAATACTGGGAAACCATCTGCATCCCTGCCTTTTAATAGGCTGGAAAGATTAAGGCAAAAGATGAATGAAAAAACTCATGCCAATCCTATTGGGCAATCACTTTGCTTTATTTGTAGTTGCCATGCCTGCCTTACGGTGCAATCAACACAAGATAATATTACCAAGGCAACTCTCTGTAAACAAACAATAAACATACATAAAAATGGCAAAAGTAGTTTCTTTTCCAAATATGTTTTATCTTAAACAATAGCAAACACAGTAAATAAAGAGCTCGCTTGTAATATATCAGCGGTTCAGTGCTCATTTCTTCTTTTTCCAAAATAGATTTTATCTTGAACAATTTCAAATGCAGTAATAAAGAGTCCACTTGTGATATAACAGTGGTTCAGTGCTCAAACCACTGGTGTCGATTGTGTTGGTTGCAGTGGTCATTGTACCACCACCCTGTTCATTGTTTCATTGTTATTTACGGCGCAGCACATAGGCCAAGATTTTAATATTCGAACTACATACCCACAGCATAACAGAGAAAGATGCTAATGCATGAACTTTCTGTGTGCAACACTTAAAATACGTATCTATATCTTTCAGCTCTGAGATTTCACAATAATGTTTCTGCAGCTAAAGATACTCTTGCCCCACAATGAAAGTTGAGGGCAACTGAAACATAGACCTGATTCATGCAACATGGTAAGCTAAACTATGGGCTATTGGGAACACAGGAACATGGTTGGAGTAACTGGGCATGACCGTAAATCACCCCATGGATGAGGTAATCGCAGGTGCAAGGCAGCCAAGCCAGCTGCTATGGTAACTCCCCAGTGCCCTGACCATATCTGTGATTAATGCAAGTCAGCTTAGCAGGGTCTCAGTCATTTACTCAGTATGTTGGTGTTACTTATCCAGTGTCATGTCTTGAATTGCTGGTTTATTTGGAGCAACGGATATACTTTTTCATTGTTTGTATCAGTGTCTGCAAAAGCCTACTGCTGTATATATCTATCCCCAGAACTGTTTAACTAGGCCTTATCTTCTGCAACAATAAACCAACTGGATCTTACGCTCCTTCCATGTAATGACTGGTACTGAGAGCAACTTCCACTGCAGGGTATCTCACCTAAGATTCCCAACAGACATGTGGGTACCTTGAGAGGACATTGTAGCTACTTTACTCCTCTCAAGTCCTTTTCGCTCCCACAACATTGCACGGAACTAAACCAAGCTTTGGCTTAGCATATTGTCCAAACCTGAGCTCATGGTTACACTGTGTCCTCACTAACCACAAGCTATAGCCAAAGCTTGCTTGGCTTGTTGTGCCATGTGAACCAGGTCATAGCGCCTTTTACTTAATTATCTTGTCCATCAGTGTGAATTACTGCAATAAAAAAAAATGAATTACTGCTGTTACAGCAGAACAGCCTAAAAAGAATCAGCAGCATCCTCAGATCTTTAAACACGATAGCAGATTAAAAGGCCTCAGCAAAGATTTAAAAATAATCTTGGTCTAGCATAAAAGAGACACAGAAGAAGAGCCCAGGGAAGGAGGATCAAGAAGATAGGATGAAGGAGAGATGAGCAGAATCCCTTCCTCATGGGTAGGATTAATATATATATCAGAAGGCGGTTGTGTGTGTATCTCAAAAGATGCATTTTTTTTTGTCCCTTTCCTCAAACTAATGGCTTAACCTGTAGATAACGATGGAGAATATTCATCTAGCTGTAGATAGCATGGGGATTTGAAGGAAACTGAGCAGCAAACCATTCATTTTAGCTTTCAAGGTAAGCAGTCTGTCTTTACTTGGATAGAAATGAACACAGATGCTTTTCTGCAGGCATTAAACGTCATTCATGATGGGGATCATACCTTTTGATTAATCCATCCAATTTATCCTCTCGCTCCTTAAGGAAGAGGATGCATTTCTGGAAAATACAGCTAATGTAGTGCATTTTTATTGCCAGTACTTCATTCATCTCTCTCTGCTTCATACACTTCTCGCAAATCAGATCCAGCACTCTGTAGCATTTCTGCATTGCTTCAACCTCTGCTAGGAGAGGGTTTTCTTTCACTAGTAATACAATCTATAGGAAAAGATTAACAAGAGTTATCTTTCCTGGATAGATGATTTAAAACAGAATCAATAGGTAATTTTTAAGTGCTCATATTAACAGGACTTCTTGCTCTTTCATCTTCTTAAATAATCTATATTACCTAAGAAACTTGCCAGGCCATAGGTAGATCACATTGGGAACATGACTGACCCATTTTAGTGTCCACAATGCATGCAATACTTATTACAGGAAGTGATAGTCATACAAAATGAATGAATCTTTGATCAAGCAACTGAACATCATAACCCTTTCCAAGGTTCATGGTGTTAAGTGACATTGCTTATGTAGCAAAAAACACCTATGTACGGGAGGGCAGTATCAGCAGACTGGGGGGAACCCCCAAGTTTTGGATAAGTACCAAAAAATCCCCTAAGCCACAAAACCCACAGGAACCCACAAAACAGCCCAACAAGGACCAAACAAGCCAACTGTAACAACAGTTGTTACAGACAGGGAATGGAATGGAGTTGTTTGAATTCTGAACTGTAGCAACTCACACAGCTATTTTTTGTTGCAAGTCTCACTTGTAGCTTCCAGCTACACGCATCGGGCCCTTTCTGAAACTACAGGGTTTCACAGAAACTGGTAACAGAGATGAGTGTCACACAAGTAGATTTCAGCTCTTCTTTTGCATGCAAGTCCTTATGAGATGCTGCCTTGCTTCTGCTAAATCACTGGTCTTGAACTAGTGTGTTGGGACACACTACTATGTTGTGACCTAATCTAAGGTGGGTCATAGCAGCAACATTACCATTGTACAAATATATGAATAAGAAATGGGCTCCCAAATCTCTGTTTGGGTTTAAAGTAGGTCCTGGATCTCAAAAAGTTGAAGACTACTATGCTAGTCTTAAGGTGTATATGCTTGAGTACAATGATCTTCCGTGTGCTAACCTTTGAGTGTTTCATGTTGGGGACTATTTTACAATAAATATTTCTCCATTTGAGAATAAGGTACTAAAGCCCCTGTGAGCAGGCCAGGACTATGGAATATCAAGAACAAGCTCAGAATCATAAATTAGCTGCTGGCCAAATTTTTCCACCCAACTCCATAGGCTAAATATTTTTTCTTAGAGGACTGACCTCAACAAGGTTGTAAGTTATTTGACAAGTATGCCTGAAGGATAAGCCAAAATATGAACACTCTACCTTAACAGGATGCAAATTGGTAGTTGTAATGATCTTATGCAGAGGTCCAGCTAACTTGACTGGCAGTTTGGGTTCTTTGTCAAGTCCTTGTGGTTTTGTATAGTAATCCAACCTTTCTCGAGGAAAGAAGTTGTTGATAACAGTGACACAGTCATGTTGACCTAAAAAGAGAACGGTGCATCTTTTATGAAGATGAAGAACAATTATTTCACACATGAAGCACAAATCACAGAGTTTGTTCACCATTTAGAGGAAGTACTATACTAATAAACCACTGTGGAACTAAATGGAAATAGCTTCACACAGAGGCAATATTTCAAGGCTCAAGGCCTATATGTAATATGAAGTTTACAGAACTAAACTAACTCACCTATTCAGAGAACTTAGGATCTGATGGGCAAAGCAGCTTTTAAGACACATTATGAAACAGTTCTAACTTTTATAAGTTTGTTTTAGTTCACTGCACAAACTAAATCTAAAAATGGTGCTGCTAACCAGTCAAAAATTTAATTCTTCTGGAAGATATGACATTACATGACATTTCAAAGCAGCTCATATAAGATTGCATGATTGATGCTGGCTCACCTTTCAGCCAGCGGTAGAATGCTTAGTGATTACGCCTCGTTAATAGGTTTTTTTAAATTATTTTAGAAACAATGATTGCAAAGCTTCCAATGCAGACTGGCAATTACAGTGACTGAATCTCTGACTAAGGACTGACTGTTCAGATGTAGTGGATGTGATATGTGGGTGTAATTTTCCCCAAGTTGTAAGCAGATTCCTGCAATAAAGTGCTGGGGCTTTTGACTGGATCCACTAGTCTCCTTGTCTCACAATCCTCTTTGTGTCTGGTTTTTTTTTTTTATGTAATCATCAAAAGACTTGACTTTAGAACACTTTTTTTAAAAAAAAATTGGGTAAAAGGTCTCTCCTCACCAATCCTTCCAACCCCTTTGCCAGGAAAAACAAACAAAAATATTTTCTTCTTCTTCATAGTCTATCCTTAAAAGGAAATACAGCTCAAAGAGCACCACCATTTATTTATTTAAATATAGATTTACATACAGTTATCAGCTCACGGAGGCTACTCCTATCTAGCAAACTCCTCCCTGCTGCTAGTTAACATCTTCCTTCTCAAAGAAAGGGGGAAGTCAACAAGGGGAATGACAGGGAAGGCTGGCCACAAATGGAGCTAAACCCATTTTTGAGCTGGACTTAGATAGATTTTTACCGAAAATCAGATGATTGAGTTCGAAATAGAGCAGATTTCTTCCTTAATTACAAATTCAACATTCCCCCCTCCTGCGGCAACTAATGTTAGAGAGCAATTTGAGAAAAGCAGCAATCACCCAATGAATATTTTTTAAATGTCTTCCCCTTGAGTTAGTTAAGAACCTGGTACTGAACACCCCGTTGCCAATAAACATTAAGTCAAATAAATCTCCATCTTCTCAGAGCCTTAATGGAGGGGTGGGGAACCTGCAGCACTCCACTTGTTGTTGGGCTGTATCTTCCATCTGCCCCAGGCAGCACGGCCGATAGTCAGGGATGATGGAGTCAGAGTCCAGCAACAGTTGGAAGGTCACAGGTTTCCCACCCTGGACTTCATGAAGGGTAATTCAAAATGGCCGCTCCATTTACCCACAAAGGCAGCCATCTGTGCTGCTGTCCTTCCCACTGAGTTCACGACATCTGTGTCTGCTCCAGCCTCCAACATCATCCACGTAATTTCCTTGTTGCCTAAACACAGAAGAGAACAGCTTTCATTTAGATTTCTCATAATGAGTCTGTAGAAAAGTTTCAGCCATATAAGGTTTTTTTGGTGGGTCGTCCCCCTACAAGACATTAAAACATTTAATCCCTTGTAAATCTGCAGTTTAAGGCATTTAGAAAATGAGGAGCTGCTTTATACAAGTGCTTCATCTGGCTGAGATGAATACAGTCTACACAGACCGGCAGCAGCTCTTCCAAGTTTCCAGACACAGGTCTTTCTCAGCCCTATCTGGAGACACCACAGATGGAGTCTGGGTCTTTCTGCAAGTGAAGAAGGTGCTTTTCCACAGAGCTACAGTCCTTATTCATCCCCAGTAGCTGGAAATGAAGATGCCATTTGCTTTCTCAAGGTTTCACCCAACCCTCTGTCTTGCCAGTATGAATAGATTCTGCACCAAGGCCTGACGGCTGCACTAGCCTTCCCCAGTGGCATCACTTTCTGCTGTCATCTAATCCATCTTTGGAAATTGCTAATTTATTTTATTTTTTATTTTTATTTTTTGCAGTAGGGAGTTCCATAGCTTAGCTTTCCATGAGCTAAGTTCATATATGTGCTCTGGAAGTATTATGACTCAGCCTCCTGATTTTAGGCAGAATTTTCTAACCCAGAGGCTCTAGGTGAAGAGCACATTATTTTATATTTCCCCTTTCCATCCACTGATGCCTCTCAAACTACTTTTTGCACATGTCCTGTAATTTCTTTTACTGTATTCCGCACCCCAAGAGAAAACCACCAGTTTCTTTCCTCCTCTCCTCCATGGTCCTTTCACATTTTCTTCTTCCTCCCATAACGACTTTCCTCTCTTATCTCCTTCCTTTCCCTCATGTTATTTTAATAATTCCTATTGACATTTCCTCTCACGTTCTTATTCCTTCAACGCTTTCACCACCTCTTTCCCCTCAGAGAGGCCTTCTTACTCCCACAATCTGATATATGCATTCACAAATATTGTTTGCTATTCATGCTTCTACCTTTTGCTAGAGAGAGAGACATTTAACAGACCCTGAAATCCAAACCATATTTTTTAAAATAAAGATGTTACCCTTTAAAGGCACATTCCAGCTAAGCCCAAGAACAACACCTGGATGGCTGATGTTTGATTTTATTGGTTTAAAGAACAAAGATAAACCGTGACAATCAATATGCACACACAATATAAATACTGTACTCTGCTATACCTGTAACACCTTAAATGGCTCAAGGACTGCCTCCATGAACTGATCCGGACCCTGCAATCATCATCTGAGGCCCTTCTTCAGTGCCTCCTCCATGAGAGGTCCAGAGGGTGAAACAGATATCCAAGAGCAAAACTGGGTCCTCAGAGTTGTCTGATTAGCTATTAATTCTATCCCTATTTTCCAGTAAAAGACTACCAGTGGCTTACAATAAAAATAGTATTTGGTTAAGAAAAGAATAGCAATCTTGCCTATAAAGTAGAGGTAGACCTTACCTCTAACACATCATTCTTTAACAAAAGATAAAAATTCTGCCTACACAAAGACACGAAGGATTCCTTTATCTGCACCAAGAAGCAGATGTAATTAACAACGGGGAAAACCTCATAGATACCTGAGAGCCCAGCAAACATCAGAGCCGTATATCCGTGTTCATGTTCGTTGCAGTTAACATCAGCCCCATGCCGCAACAACAGTTTGCACACCTCAACTTTCCCTTTGTATGCCGCATGCATCAGAGGAGTCATGCCATGCTATGGAAAGAAGAAATAAATACAGGACCTTCAAATATATCTGTTCGTTCTTCTCCAGTAGCATTTAAACACAAGCAAGCTACACTTCTAAAATGAAAAGATAGCACTCCAAATACAGTATAGCCCAGGGGGTCAGAAAACTTTTTCGGCAGTCCACTGTCCCTCAGACTTTGGGGGGGGCCAGACTATATTTTGAAGGGGGGGGGACAAATTCCTATGCTCCACAAATAACCCAGAGATGCATTTTAAATAAAAGGACACATTCTACTCATGTAAAAATACGCTGATTCCTGGACTGTCTGTGGGCCGGATTTAGAAGGCGACTGGGCTGGATCCGGCCCCCAGGCCTTAGTTTGCCTACCCATGGTATAGCCTTTTTGATGTTCACTTTGCTACATTTGAATACTCTTTAACTATATATTCTTTCAACAAAATCCAGCTTTTAGAAAACCAACTATGTCTCCAATTTAGCAGAGGATACCTTTGTACACATTCAGCTTCAATGTAAGCTGCTAATGAGAAGGAAACTTCAGCTACCATTACATGCCTTTCTATGTGGGCAACTGCAATTCTTCCCCACCCCGCACACCCATCAATACTTTTATACTAATGACTATATTTCTGAAAAGCTTTTCAGTTTTGCTTTTGGAGTAGCTAGTATGACTTGGTGTATCAGCAAATAATAGAGCCCCCTTACTTGTACTGGAGATAGGAGCAAAGCATCGATAATAAATATTTCTTTAGATTTTTAAAAGGGTGGGGGGGGGGGTAGAATTTTTTAAGCTTTTAATTCCTAGGCAACTATTCTAATAATAATCTGAAGTATTAATAAAAGTATTAGTAAGATATATATTTTTAATGTGCACATCAGTTGCTTTCACACAATTAACAACATGTCTAATTTGGTGGGAAACCACACAATTCTCTGAGAAGAGTAACAGCTGCAAGCAGGGAGACCTGCAAAGGACCTCTTTATATTTGAGTGTGCAGTATGGCAATTTATATAATAGGCAAGTTTTATATTTGGGGAGCCATGTGGGAGAGATGGATCATTACCAGTTTTGGGTAGTTTCTTTAGCTGCAGGCACTGGTGAAAAACCTGTTATTTTAAGCAGCAGTTCACACACACTCTCTGTTATGAATCATACATTTGTTAAGCCAGAAATGAACAATGGCATTTAGGACCTCTGCTTCCATTGTTTCTCATTTCCAGCAGCTCCCTTTGCTTTGTGTTCTTTTCTAAAGAGATTAAAATGCTTAAATTCAGGGAGACTTGTTCAAATTATACACACGAGTCTTCCGCATGCTGAAAATACCGTATATTCCAAGTGGTGGGATGAAATTTTGCGCATTAAGGAGCAAAGAGGTATTTGTACAGGCCACCTGGACAGGAAGCCAACTCTAGAGTGGTGCCCCTTTCCCTGCCTTAATCTGCTCCCTACGAATTGATAATGAGGATTAAAAAAAGAAACACAGTTGAATTAATCAAATGATGGGGGATTAGAAGATAAGTCAACAGCAGTGGGAATGGTTAATTTAAAAGAAATTAAGAAATATTAAAATTAGTTAAAATAAAGGAAGAATTTGCTGAAACTAATTTGGAAATTTGAATACAGGAAAGGGAGATGTGAGGAAGTCAGGAAAGTAAGTTATATGAAATTAAGATTCGAACGTATATATTTTCGTTTGGTTTTTGTGTTTTTTATCGTTTATTGTTTGTTGATGCGTTATTTTGTCTTGTTTGTTATTATAAATCTGTTGAAACCTTAATAAAAATCTTTGAAAAAAAGATAATGAGGATTAAAAAAAAAAGATAACCACCTGGCCTCAGAGCTATATAGGAGAGCCAACTCACACATTATACAGCACTTCTGGAAAACATTTCAAAAATAATCTCAGAAATGGAGGAAAAAGCCAAGTAACTGGAAGATGCTATACAAACAACATGCAGACAACCAATATGAAGAAACCACAAAGTGAGTGGCTCATCATGTTATGTAAATATAGTGGGCTGGATTCAGATGAATAGGAATAAAACCGTCCCTGCCGGCAGACCTGCAATCAAAAGTCACATGGAAGAGGGAACAAGCTTGTTTTCTCCTGCTACAGAGGGTAGAATTCGAACCAAGGGCTTCAAGTTATAAGAAAGGGGATTCCAAGTAAAGATCAGGAAAAAAACTTTCTGACCATAAGAGATGTTTGACAGTGGAACAGGCTCCCTGAGTTGTGGACTCTCCTTCCTCGGAGGTTTTAAAGCAGAGGTTGGATGGCTATTTGTCATGGATGCTTTAGTTGAGATTCCTGCATTGCAAGGGATTGGACTAGATGACCCTTGGGGTCCCTTTCAACTCTATAAAGGTAAAGGGACCCCTGACCATTAGGTACCACTGTATTTCCCTCTAAACTAAAGAAAGGATATTCCACAAGGGGCTCACTGTGGAACCTGTCTGGTTATGAATTTGAATACTTTTTTTCCAGGCACAGTGGTACCTCTGGTTATGTACTTAATTCGTTCCGGAGGTCTGTTCTTAACCTGAAGCACCACTTTAGCTAATGGGGCCTCCCACTGCTGTCGCACCGCTGCCACGCGATTTCTGTTCTCATCCTGAAGCAAAGTTCTTAACCTGAGGTACTATTTCTGGGTTAGCGGAGTCTGTAACCTGAAGCATATGTAACCTGAAGCATATGTAACCCGAGGTACCACTGTACTGCATTAAGTGGTGATAAAGCAGGTTTTCTGGATGATATGGGAGACACTTTCCTAGGACAATTCTACAGCTGAACAGCTCCTGCCAAGATGAACTATTTCACTAAAAAATCAAATCAAAAACCTACAGGGACAACAGTCAAAATCCAACATATGAGGCAGACTTAACCCATTGACTCTGCACTGGATTCCGGCCAGTTTGTGAGAAGTTAGTCGCAAAAGCACAAAATGTGTTATGGTACATATACACTGTACACTTTTCCCCACAGTAACACTTTTGATAGACTCACCTCTGACCCACCCCCGCCTGCAAAAATAAGTCAAACAGAAACAGCCATTTGCAACTACATTTTTAAAACAGCCCACTATGTTTGTGAAATATTCAGTTATGTAATATGTTGCTTTCACTCCTCAATCCATCATAAGGCCTTGGGAAAGTTGAGGTTTCAAACATGTAATCTCAGAAGACGATAAGTAAATCTGACATTAACAAAAGTTCAGGTCGCTTTTCTATCAGAAATAGAGGATTTCTTATTTTTTAAAAAAGCATTAGCTTACTTTGAAAAATCAAAGAGGATATTTCAGGTCCAAAAAAAATCTGCATATTATACCTCTGTTCAGGCATGTTACACTAGTTCACTTATAGCAGGGAATACTGAATACTTGCTTGACCGTAATCATTTTCCAGTACACTCAAGGGATACTTTCTGATTCCAGTATGTTAAACAGGTTTCCTTGATAAGTATTATTTTGCTTATAGAAATCTGCCAGCCTTTGAATTCCCAAGGTTTCTTTAATTTGACTCTACCCAATCTAGACACATATTTTGAGTCAAGTCTTTTACCTCATCCAAACAATTCACACGAACATTCTTGCTGCCAAGCAGTCGTGCAGCTTCTTCAGGGCTTCCTAAGGGAGAGGAAGAGTTTGTGAAGTCTACTGTTAAACAGAAAATCAATACAGTGAATCTAATAATTTGTTACATTTGTATCCCATGCTTCCTCCAATGAGACCATGGTAACATATGTAGCTCTTATCTCTTCCTCCTCTTATTACCTTGTGAGACAGGCTAGGCTGAGAAATCATGACTGACCCAAGCCCATCCAATAAATCTCAGGGCTGAATGAGGATTTCAGCCTGAACTCCTCACTCCGAATCATGGAATCATAAAATTCTGCCGTGATAAAGTATGAGGCACCTGTCAAACATTTGCCCTACCACACATGTTGTAACAACGTTGCATGACACTTTTGCAAAATTATTTTCAGAACAGGGGTTATTGTTTTTGTTTGTTACTACGTTATGATTTTTTTGTGTTTTTATATTGTAAACTGCCCTGTGATCCTCAAATGAAGTGTGGTATGAAGATTTAATAATAATAAATAAATTTGAAAATAAATAAATAAATTTGAATAAATAACAAACAAAAACAAACATTTATTCTATTCACATGCAATGCTAAGCTAAAGTATGACTTAGTGCAGGCATAGGCAAACTCTGCCCTCCAGATGTTTTGGGACTACAACTCTCATGATCCCTAGCTAACAGGACCAGTGGTCAGTGATGATGGGAATTGTAGTCCCAAAACATCTGGAGAAGAGTTTGCCTATGCATGGCTTAGTGTAAGTGTGTGGGTTCTTGGAGAGGTTATTAGGGTGTAATGTTTTTGTTTGTTTACTATGTTAGGTATTTATGTGTTTATAGTAAACCATCCTGTGAGCCTCAGATGAAGGGTAGAATGGAAATTTATAATGATGATGATGATGATGATGACGACGATGCTACTTTGCTTGTCCTCTGGTCCTGCTGCTGCCCTGCTGCCATGAGCTAAGCCATGATTTAGTTTAGCATGCCATCCAAACCCATGGGTTTGTGGTTTGTCCCACTCCAGACAAACCATGAGTTGTGAAACCAAAAACAAAACGTGGTTGCAGCTTGCAAAGTGCAATGGCTGAAATCTCTGCTCTGGGAACCCTCTTTTCCATGCTAAGCCACAGTTTGACTAGCGCTGTGTGTAAAGAATCTGAGTAGCTACTTCCGTACGTAGAAAAGAACACATTACATTGTTCCCCTGCTAGTGATTCCCAGCAGCTGACATTCAAGAAGCATTGCAAAAAGGCAAGGCATTATTTCCATGAATAGATAAAGCACTATGACCGAATAAAGTAGCATTCAACTAAATCTATCACATGCAGTTTTGTGTGCATCATGTGGCTGCCTCCATCCCCAATACCAGCAACTTGCAGGTGGGATGAGTGGTGGCTCTTACACTAAGTCAGTTATGATAACAGACTCTGAAGTCATGTGACCTTTACAATACAAAGATCACATCCAAAGGAAACAACAACCTGCCAGCAACTTGGAAGTTTTGGTGCCAACACCTCACCCATTTGTAAACAAAACAACCACCTCCGAAATAAGGGGGTAAACTGAAAGGCATATTTCCTCCATCCGCCAGTTAACACTCTTTTATAGAAGCATGTACTCCAGCAAAGGAAGGGAAATAACTTTCCATGTCCTGCTGCTGCTGCAACAAAAGTGCTGCTTAGGAGCAGCTGCTGACAAGGTCTGCCATACCTCTGGAATACTATGACAGCTAGCAAAGTGTTGATTTTTACACCGGTCACTGCAGTCTGCCTTACTCCTCTCTGCACTCCACAGCGAGACTTTCCTTGAATGCAACTATTGAGTACACACTGTGAATTTAAAGTACCCCCCTAACTTATAATTCCCAACACCCATAAACTCCAGGTCACAAGATTCTTGGGTGGGTGGGTGCTAGAAATGTGTGGTATGTAGGTAGAGCTCATTCAAATATTTACTCAGACATGAGACTCACCTTGACCAAGTCCATAGGAGCCAACTCTTAAGGGCCGAAGTCTCTTTGCCCCCCCAATAAAATATTTGAGGGGGCTGCCCTCCCGCAAATGGGCATTGCCATTCAAATATTGTGTGCATGCCATGTCTTGTGATTGATCATGTGGAGCTTACCTGGACCCTCCAATATTTTACCCAGGTTGGCACCTCGGCCCAGTCCGTCTCCCTAGCCCTACCTTGCAGGTTGGTTGTGAAAATAAAACGGGGTGGGGAGGGGGGAGGGTGAGATCAGAAGAAAGAAACATGTTGAATCATATGAACTCCTTGGAAGAAGGGGTAAATGGGATAAAAAGGAACAGAGTCCCTTGTCTCATTACTGCAGCCCTGTTTAGGGAAGTTTTTAAATGTTTGATCATTTATCATGTTTTCAGCGTTCTTTTGGAAGCCACCCAGAGTGGCTGGAGAAACCCAGCCAGATGGGCGGGGTATAGATAAATAAATATTATATATGTGTGTGTGTGTGTGTGTGTGTGTGTAATTTAATATTATACAACATTCACATCATCTTTATCCACTATCCTGCCCTGGCTCTTAGAGCCTATCGACTTCCTTCCCTCCCGCCTCATGGCTTTCAAAATTAACCTTTATATCATTGCCATTTATACGTTTTCCAATTCTAATGACACTCATTACAGAATGACTCAAAATTTAAATAAAGATAGAAAGATAGAAAATTTCTCATTACAAGTCTTCAGAAGACATTATTATTATTATTGCCTTTTTTGCATGAAAATATGCACGATCTGATAAAAAAAAGCAGCCGGCGTGCAACAGTCACTGGGAGCAGCGGCCAGTCAAAGCACACGAGAGAAGGCGAGGAAGCAAAAACCTAGGGGGAAAGCCCCCCTCCAGAAGCAACCTCCATGGGCGTGAGCGCGGGCCCGGCGCGCAAGGCCCGGTCGCATAGACTCAAAAGGCAGCCGACCCGCGTCACTCCGCCTCTCGGCTTGGCCTGGAGCCAGACTTCCCTTGCCCGCCTTACCTTTCCCAATCACTCCCAGCAACTCCTTTTCCTCCTCGCTCAAGTCCCCTCTCTTCAGAGACGCCATAGCTCGCGGGCTGCCTTATTTCTTCCTCTCTCAGCCACGCGCGTGCACCTTCCCCCGCCGCCGCCCTCCTCCTCCTTCAACTGAGGAGAAAACTGAGGGCAGCCCCCGCAGCTCCGCCAGAGCAGAAGCAACCTCGGCGCGCGCCCCCCGCGTCGCGCTTCGGCCAGAGGATATCCCCCCTCTACGCCCGCGCCAGGATCCCCGCCGCTCGCGACATTGTAACTTCCTCTCCCGGAGCTGTCGTGAGAAACAAGGGGAGGGCGGGTTAAACCACTCGCTCGAAAGACGGGTTGTGTGTGTATAGAATAAGTAAACAAAGCGACGCTCGCTCCCAGTTAGCATCTCAGCCTGGGAGGGGGGGGCGAAGGAGTCGGCTTGGACGGTGCCTAAAGAGGAACGCGTGTGGACAGGAGAATGCCCAACTGGATATGCACAATTTCCTTTACTTTTATTTCCACACCCCCCCACTGGTAAAATGGTGCGGCCGGGCGGGGAAGGAGGCGGGGCCTGAGCCGGCGCTCTGCGTGTGTGTGTGTGTTAATGTGTCCGTCCTTCACTTCTCCATTGTCTGTGGCTGCTGCTTGTGGCGGAGGCGCTGCTGCCGCTGTTGTCTCTTTGCTTCTTCTCCTTAGACAAGAGCCACTTCCCCCAGAGAGGTAAAAGCCTGGCAGTGCGGGGAGAGGGGCAGGCGCCGAGGTCGGGGGGGGGGATGGGAAAGAGGGTGCGGGTCCAGGAGGAAGGGAGACAATAGCTGGGGAGTGTCCGCGAAATGCACAAAAGAGGCAGAAGCGCGCCTGCACGACCCTCTCCTGCAAAAGTCAGGGGGAGAGAGGGGCGCTGCTCCTCAATTGCCTGCTGCTGACGCCGGAAAAGCAGGGAGTTCAGCAGGCTGGGAGGCTCCGCTTTCCTTTTTCCGCGGTGAACTTCGAGGTTGCGTGTCTTCCTTTCGCAAGGTGACACGAGACAACTCGGGGGTCGGTGTTGCGGGTGGGGGAAGCTGTCATTTATATGGGGTAGGGGGAGAAAAACAACAAGCCGGGATGGATTGAGCGCCTCTAGGAGAGGGGGATGCTGGAGGGATAGCTCAGTCCGTGGAGCACGAGACCCTTCAGCTCAGGGTTGTGGGTTCGAATCCCACGCTGGGCAAAAGATTCCTGCATTGTAGTTGGGGGTGCCGCGGTTGGGCTGGATGACCCTCGTGGTCCCTATGATTTTATCATTCTGGCCGCGAATTGCTTCCTGGTTGCTTCGGCCGGTGCTCGGCAGTGGCTGCTGCATGCGAAGAAACGTGTCGTGTATGGGAGGGTTCAGACGTATTGCCTTCTCCTTTCTGCATCCTTGGCGGGAGTCTGTTCTGCTGGGTGCAAACAAGCTTAGAAGGAAGGAGTTGCCTTTGGTCCCTTATAGAGCCTTTCTGGCTTTGGTGAGGTGGTGGTGGTGGGGCTGCAACAGACTCACTGGGCGCTGGCTGCGGTGGGGAGGACGCGGTGGTTGCTTCGCTCCGGAGCCGTGCAACAAATCTGTGTGTGCGAGGAAGAGGGGACGGTGCTGCCTTGTGCGCAGTTTTATTACCGAGGCGCCATTGGCACTCCAGAGACCTTAACCTGCGTGGTGCCACCAGCCCGCCTGGCTGCATGTGGGGAGCCAACCCAGTGTCAGGTTGAGGCTGCAATCCCATACCCATTCTCCGGGGAGTAAGCTCCATGAAACTGAATGGGACTTGCTTTTGGTGCATAGGATGGCGCTGGAAACGTTTCCCTTAAAAAAAGAGAGAGATTCTTATGAAATCTGGACAGCGATGTCTTAATTTTCAGGCTTTTAAAACGAAGGTGTGCTTCAAAAGTTGGCTGAGATTCATTATTTAGTCATCCTAGTGGTTACAGGTGTTTTGTAAGCCTCTTGGAGGAAGGAAAAGTCTAGACATCGCTCAGCTGTTTACTTTCTGTTTACGCATTAAATTGGAGATCTGAGTTCTTTGAGGGAGTTCAGATTTTCTTCTTCCACTTTAAAAAAAAGGGTGGGAGGGAGTTGCGTAAAAGCAGGAAATATCATTTTAAATACTTGTTTTATCCGCTGGATACAAGTCACTAGTCTTTCTTAGCCCCGTGGATTTCTTGGAGATTAGTTTTTAGGATTGGGTAGTTTTGCAGCCTGCAGCCTAAATGAATTACAGTACATTGAATTTATAAGTTAAGAGCCTTTTGCTGCTCTTTTTTCAGTTGAGGATTAAGGGAATTTCTGCTTGGCATGCTTGAGTTGTAAATTAATACACCTCCTGCATAATACTATTTTTGGTAGGCAAATTGATTTAAATAATGTTTAGATCTTGAACTACTGCTTACTGAGCAAGAAGTCCAGTTGTGTTCCATGGGGATTTAGCCCCTGCTAAGAGTTCTTCAATTGGAATAATCATAGTTACAGGTAGGTAGCCATGTTGGTCTGCCGTAGTCAAAACAAAATAAAAAAAATTCCATCCAGTAGCACCTTAGAGACCAACTAAGTTTGTTATTGGTATGAGCTTTCGTGTGCATGCACACTTGGAATAATCATGTTTACTTTCTCAGAGGCCAGAATGGGATGAACAATGGTGTTTCCCCTCTTCTTTCAATGCTTAAAGGTAGGGTGTGATATCAGGCAGTGTTTGTGATTTCTGAGCATGGAACCAGAAAGTGTGGTTAGTCTACAGTACACATGCAGCAGAATAGGATGATGGGCCATAGGAGTGAATGCAGGAGGTGCTCTTTTTGAATGATTCCAGTGTAAAACCTCACTGGCAGTAAAACACACACACCCCTCTTTAAAAAATCCAATAATGCAGCAGAATGGAAAGTTTTAATTCAGCCCCCTTCCTACTCTGTAAAATTTCCACTAGTTGGGAATTTTGTGTATAGTATTATTGAAAATGTGAGTTGTAAAATAGTACAACCCATTCTGTCATCATACTTTCAGATACTCAGGGCCATATATTTTTATTTCCCACTCCCTTAGATATGCTGTGCTTTAAGGTAAAAGGTAAAGGACCCCTGGATGGTTAAGTCCAGTCAAAGGCAACTTTGGGGTTCCAGTGCTCATCTCACTTTCAGGCGAAGGGAGCCGGCGTTTGTCCACAGACAGCTTTCCGGGTCATGTGGCCAGCAGGACTAAACTGCTTCTGGCACAATGGAAACCAGAGTGCACGGAAACGCCGTTTACCTTCCTGCCGCAGTGGTACCTATTTATCTACTTGCACTGGCGTGCTTTCGAACTGTGAAGTTGGCAGGAGCTGGGACAGAGCAACGGGGTTTAGACCACAGCACCACTCGCATCCCTGCTGTGCTTTAAAGACTCTTTGATGTAGTATGTCATGCAAACTTTGTGCAAAATGTATAGTTTTCAGTCCTTTAACTGGAAATGATGCAGCTGTTGAAGTGTATGTAAGTTTGCATGTCTTCCTTCTATGTATGAACAAGACAGAATGTTAATTTATTATATAAGATTTATAAAGGACTTTTTTTAAGAGGAAAAATAATATAGTAAAGTTACTGCAGCTTGACATTTTTGTAGTAACTCAGTGCCAAAGTCGGTTAAAAAAAATAATTTCAGATTCCATGGCGCAATTAATTAGCATAGCTTGTACCTGGATGACAACTCTGAATTATTTACATTGTTGAGGCAAAATGGAAAAACCCCTCTTTATGGCTTTCTGGTTTCTGCGAATTCACCCACAATTTACAAACATTATTTCCGTGGGGAAATGACCTTCTGGGATGCTTTATAAAAAGCAAAATGTCATCACTATGTTCACAATAAAACCTAACTTAAGCAACTGCAGTTTGACTGGAAAATAATTGAAACAGTAGTTCAGGTGTATTATAACTAATTAGAACTTTTGTTGTGATTATTGCTCGACCTTTAAGAGATAGGTCTCCTCTCCCACTTGCAGATGGTTGCTAAATGTGCTTTATATCTCTTGATTCCATTATGCCTATGGCACACACTGGCAATACTTGTAATTAGATGTGCTCCTTCATGTTGACATTTGATCATCAACCCAGTCATCACATGCCATGGTTAATGGTTCACTATGAATCCCCACTAATGAGTGAAAGCAACAATTCACACACCTTGGCCTTATGTTTATGTCTGCACAAGGATCCTGGTTTGTCTCACTCCAGCCAAACCACAATTGGTAAGCTAAGAATAAACAGTGGCTTTAGATAATGGCTTGTTTGGCGTGAATCAAACCATGATTCCTGGTTTGGATAGAACACTAAGCCACAGATTGTGGCCTGTAACTTCTGCCCCCTAGCAGGTAGGAGTGATCTGCACATCTATGGAAAACTATTAGCTTGACTGGGATATGTGAATGCAGCCAGTAACGGATATTAAAAGTCATTCAAAGCTGTGGGCATCTCTCTTGCTTGTGCATATTGTTTGCTGTGGTTTAAAGTAGCAAAATCTTTAGGCTGGCAAGGTAATAGATTTTGTAGTTATTACATGCATGGAGCAATTCTTTTTCTTAAAAAGAATTAAAATAATTTTATGATTTTCATTTATTATACATTTTGCTAGTAGTTTAACAGTAAATCAAACATTTCAACACGACTTCTTTCCTCTTTCTGCTGTGCATTAATTTTTTTATCCTCATTCCCTGCATATCCCAAGTTATATTAAATCATTCTTTTATTCATCTATTTTTATGTATCTATATTTTTAAAACTGCAGGTTATTACAGTAGTCCTGCTGATGTTTTTATCTGTTTGCAACTTGTTTGTAAATATTCAATATACCATTTCCATTCCTTTTGTAAAAAAATTGTTATCCTCATTTCTTATTCTTCCGGTAAGTTTCGCCATTTTTGCATAGTCCATAAGTTTTTGTATCCATTCTTCTTTCGTTGGGATTCCTTCATCCTTCCATTTTTGGGTGCATGTAGCATTTCTGAATCACTTATTTTTCTTCTGACAGTTTTCAGTGCTTTATGGTTTTTGTCTCAATTTGTTAATGAACAAGTAATTACAGTGTATGTTAAGCAGTGCAGGGCAGATTGCTAGTCTATGGACTGGTCTAAAGTGTTTGATTTAGAACAAGCAACTTAAGTTGTAAAGCAATAGCTCCCCCTCACCCCACTGTATCCTGAGAATGTTTTCCATCACCCTACCTCCTCCCCTTGTGTTATATATATAACTAAATGGAATGTACTCCCCCCCCCCATTGCAGAAAAATAAATAAATCAATGTCTATGGTTGCAGCCTTTTTCCTGTTGTGTGACTCTCTGATTTGACATAGCTTCAATTCTTCCTGTGGTTTCTTCTGAAAATGCAAAAACAAGCAAGTGCCACTGAATATTTAAGGATAAGATTGTAGGTTTCTATTTACATTAAGCTGTCTTTTTTCAGCAATATCAACATGACCTGTGTAGGATGTTAATTCAGTCTGTAAGAAGAAAAATATGTACATTAGTGCCTACCACATTTATTCTTCTGCTATGTGCCTCTAAAGAGAGATGGGGAAACTATTTATATCTTTGATCACATTTTTAGAAAAATAGGAACACTTGATTCCATGTTTATTAGATGAGTTTGAAAGAATAAACACTGTACAGGTAGAGAGATTCTTGTGCAGCCCAAGGAAAGCTAATTGGTCACTGAAGAGGTGTTCTGGTCTGAACCTTGTTTCTTTTCCAAAATCACGCTCATCTCCCGCAAAGTGACTAGGCTGTATGCAACTAAATTTACTCAAGGATAGATCCAATGAAATTCATGGACCCAAGTTAGTCGTACCTATTAATTTCAATGGGTCTACTCAGAGTGTAACTGGGACTGGATAGAACCTAGTGTTTTTAGTCTCTTCTTTATTTTGTCATGATGTTAAAAATGTTTTTAATGGGACATCCAAACCATGGCAATTGAAGTATATTCCCAGGCATTCCTAGCCTAAGGCATTTCATCAGTCTTCTATAGAATCACAGAATTGTAGAGTTGGAAGTGGCCATGAGATTAAGAGCCTCATGCTCTACTGACTGGGCTATCTTGTGCTAGGGTATTGTAATTCTTTAGGCAAAGTTCATCCCCCATTGGTATAGAAAGTCTTCCATCCACCCCTAGATTCCTTTCAAAATTGCACATACACTTTAGGTAACTAATGCACACATAAACACCCCCATGTAGGGAAAATGTCAATTGTAAAGTGACTGCAATGCTTTACGCTTCTTGGACTTCCATTTCTTTGTTACCTTAACTTTAAGCGGATAGGGAGAAGGTGGAAACTATGACATTCTCTATCACAATATGGCCATCAGCTTAGATGGCTTTTAAAGGGGGTTAGTTAAATTCATGGATAATAAGTCTGTCAGTGGCTACTAGCCATGATGATTTATGTTTTACATTCTTCTAAATACCAGTTGCTGGAAATCATATGTAGGAAAATTACTGTTGCCCTTGTGTTCTGCTTGTTGGCTTCCCATGCGAATTTTGTTATGAGGACAAAATTCTGAATTAGACACACCCTTGGCCTGATCTAACTGGTCTCTTCTTACTTAGGTCCTAAGATTTGTCAGCTGGTTCAGTCTGCCCTTAATTGCTCTTCTGCTAACCAACTTGGGACACATTTTCCTGTCCAGAATTGTGCAACATAGAGCATAATGATAAGGTATTGCTGAGGAATGGTAGACATGGTGGGGAAGCACATGAAATGTGACATTTTGGAGAGGAGCAGGGAGAACATGTCAAAGGATCCCTAGTTCAAGATGTGCAAAGGAGCTGCATTTTTTTTAAAAAAGCCATCAATCTACAATTTTTATGAAGCGTGGTGCTTATGTACAGGGCTGGATATGTTTTTACTACATTTCAAACCTTAAATCTCAAAAAAAACCAAACCCAAAACAAAACCCAACCCAGAAGCTTTAAACAGCAAGAACACTGAATGAATTCAAAATTTTCTTTTTAGCCAGAAGTTAAACATGTCTGATCCTAATATGAGCATTATGCTGTCAGCTTAGCCCATGAATAGGTTTCTTCAAATACTTTCATTTTAAAAAAATCCTAGGTTGAGCATGATAAAATAATCTCAAGAAGCCAAAGGCACGGCAAAGGAAAACAATAAATATATCTGTGTTGCTTGCAGAATTGTAAACTTCTCTCAGTTGGTGACATTTCTTCCTCCCAGGCCGCACCCCTCACCATGAACTTCTTATGTGTTTTTGGCTCCGCTTCTAGTGCAATGGAACACTGACGGAAACCAGAGTGCATGGAAATGCCGTTTACTTTCCCACCACAGCAGTACCTATTTATCTGCTTGCACTGACGTGCTTTCGAATTGCTAGGTTGGCAAGAGCTGGGACAGAGCAACGGGAACTCACCCCGTCGCAGGGATTCGAACCTCCAACCTTCTGATCAGCAAGCCCAAGAGGCTCAGGGGTTTAGACCACAGTGCCACCTGTATCCTTTTCCTCCACTTATGCCACTGGCCAAGCTCACTTTCGCCTCCAGCAACACTGGCGTGTGGCCTCAGGTTGAGAAGCATGCCCTACTCCCAGTCTACACTAACCGGCTCTCAGGGTTTCAGAGAAAAATGTTTCCTATTCTTCCCTGGAGATGCTGGGAACTGAACCCACAATCTTTGGCATTAAATCATGTGCTGTATCACTGAGCTATGGCCTTTCCCTTAATGCTTTCTACTACCCCACAGTGCGCACACACACACTTAACGTTTGCTAATCCACTTGCAAAATTTCAGGTTGTCAAGTTCCTGAGCCAGCTGAATTCTTCCATTATTTCCCCTCGCTCCCTGTCTTATCTGTTTCTTTGGAGTTCCTGAGAGATTGAGCATCAGTTTGTCAGCAACGCTCACAAAATAGCTTGCTTATTAGCAAAGTGTATTGAGTTGGAGTGGCATCAATAACTGCCTGAAGAACAGCAGGCTGACATATCCGCAAAAGATGGGTTTCTCTGGGCCTTTAATTATCCACTATTTTTTGACTATGTGTTTTAGGGGTAACCATGTCAATGAAATTACTGAGTGCTCTCAACATGCCTCACTTCACAGATACTCCATTTGTGACATGTCTACCCTTTCTTTACAATGGTGAAAAAATGAGGTTATAGCTATATGGGGGAGTAAGATGCTTCAGTAATGAGTGAGAGCTTTTTTGTGCTCTCTAGGCAACAATCTGCTGGGAACTTCTCTTGAGCAGGCCCCGTGAAACATAAATAAATTGCACACACGAGAAAATTGTGGGGTTGGCTGCTGCTTCTTTTGAGTCCAAAACCAGGTAACTGACAAGCTTCATGAGAGAAGGGCCCAGACTCTGAGCTTTCTTTCTTTCTTTCTTTCTTTCTTTCTTTCTTTCTTTCTTTCTTTCTTTCTTTCTTTCTTTCAACATTATGAAGCAAAATGCTGGCACCATTCAAAGCAATTACCATATTTTTTGCTCTATAAGACGCACCAGACCATAAGACGCCCCTAGTTTTTGGAGGAGGAAAACAAGAAAAAAAATATTCTGAATCTCAGAAGCCAGAACAACAAAAGGGATTGGTGCGCAGCGAAAGCAGTGATCCCTCTTGCTGTTTTGGCTTCTGGGATAGCTGGGCAGCCTGCATTCGCTCCATAAGATGCACACACATTTTCCCTTACTTTTTAGGAGGGAAAAAGTGAGTCTTATAGAGCAAAAAATACGGTACTTTGTGAATCCCACTCCATTTTGGAGAAGATCCAAGACCAGCTTCAGAATAGCTCCAAAGTCCCTTCCCCAAACAATGAAGAAGGGACTTTTTAGTTTATTTTCAAGCTGTTTTGGGGACTTCCTTGGTTCATTTGTCACACTAGAATTTTCTCTCTAGACATGGAGAATGGGGAAGGGACCTCCTGGCTTTGTTTTGAAGCTGTGTTTTCATCTTTCCTGACAGAGAAGCGATGGTTTCCGAGAGAAAATAATTGGGAAATATGGGATTTTACTGTAGGTGTGACTGGGAAGCAACTTGTCCACCCAAAAGCCAAAGGTGGTTGCAACAGCAGGCGTTCATATTTTCTCATGTGTTTAATTTTGTGGTTGGAGTCAGGAGTATGACATGTTCAGAAAGTTATGGCAGAAAGATAAACACCGAGTGGAGAAATATAGCATATAGATTCAGGCTTCGTTGTTTGAAAGGAGAGCTAGGGGTGAGCTTTATTTTGGGTGTTGTTGTTTTAAAGAACTGGCACATTCAAAGGAAGGATAGGTTAGAGCAGGGTTGGGGAACCTTTTCCAACCACAGAGCCACATTCCACCACAGACAGCATTCTGGGGGCCACATTCTGCTAACAGGTGGGGCATAGGCAATAGCAGGCAGTAGATCTGCAGCTTACTTTTGCACATAGGCTACATTTTGGTCAGAACACTCTACACACAGATTACCCTCCCCATTGAGGCAAATAAAGAGACTTTATCACTGTTCAAGGATGCGTTCCAGTAAGGCAGAGGCATTTGGGGTTGTGAAGGAGAGTCCACAAACACTGGGACCTGAGAAGAGTCTCAGGGGCCAAGAGCGAGGCCTGGAGGGATGTATTTGGCCCCTGAGTTACTCACCTCAGGGCTACAATTCATCACTGTCTGGCATACTGGCTTTCTACAGGCTTCAGTCATACAGCTCCTCCTATATTCTGTTTAAAAAACAATTCTTGATACTAATTCAAAGAGATACAAAAACACACAAAGTATCTTTTTACAATATTTCGATAAAACAGCTACTTAGTCTATAAGAGAACAAAGCCAGAAGGAAGAAAAGGCACAGAAAGGAGAAGCCTAAAAAAGAGAAAGCGAGGAAAAAGGGAAAAAACTAAAGATGAAGGAAATAAAAGAACTTCTGGTTCTCTACACTGCAGCTGTATATGCTATTCATTCCTCAAGATCCAACCATTCTATCGTCTATAAACCAGTATTTTTTTCAATCTTCAAATCCAGATATTACAAGACCATTTTCTCTTTCATGCAAAAAGTCCATAAGAAATGTGCAATCCTTAACACCTCCTACATTCTGAAGTGATACTGTCATTGAAGGATATTACCACATGGTGTGTTTTTTCTGAATGGGAAGAGCAGCCCTATGCACCAGTTTCAGATATTTCGGTCTGTGTGTGCATTCATGGGTTGCTAGCTGTCAGTCATACTTGGGCAGCATAGGTGACTTCCTCTGTTCTCTTCTGTTCTTGTACTGTGGCGACTTATTTCTCTATCCATCTGCAGCAAGGATGAGACACAAATTCCATATATGCCCTAGCAGCATTTGATGGGGATTTCACAAGAAGCTGCTGCTCTTCCATCTCATTCCAGATGCATCCTTTCATCCTGTCAACACTTTACAGCACTTTTCTTTTTCCAAACTTGAGTGATGCACGTACGCTTGTTTTCCCACTTACAAATTTAGTTTGTGTCTAACTTTGGATGTTCTTTCACTTTGTTGCACAATGAAGTAACAGCTTTTCAGAACCGGCTGGGTCTGCATCCTGCAAAGCATCTCTTTATCTCTGACTGCATACAAACCTTATGCCTAAAGCACACACCCCCTCAAGAATCTTGGGAATTGTAGTTTTTGCTCAACAGAGCTGCAATTCCCAGAATTCTTAACAATCTACAGTTTGACAGACTGCTCTTCTTCCTAGGCTGCGAGGAAAAATGGCGAAAACAGGTTATTTACTGGTGTATAGTGACTTTTGCAGTTGTTGTCAAAGTTGCAAAAACAATGAAGCACAGGACTGAGTGAGGGAGAAATTTCTAGAAAAACAATGGGATATCATCTCCGCTCAAGGCATGATGGATAACAGCAACAACTGGGAAAAGATAGACATAACACTTTACAAGGACGGGAAGAAACATCACAGACAGAATAAATGTCACACACAGGAAGAACAAGGATATACTTTGAGATCCTCGCTTGTAGTTCTATAAATCATTTAATGTGTCAACATGAATTGAAGTTTTGAATATTGCAGCTGTTATATAAGGGATTATTATTATGACTGGAATGTAATTGAAATCAGCAAGATTCTGGAATGCAGAAATAAAGAAAAGCATCAATTATAGCACGTGGGCCCCCACTAAATTATATAATTTGGTATTTGAATGATTGATAATAATAATTTTATTTTAAATGGGTATTGTTATAATGAGGCTATCATTGAATTATAATTAAAAATTAATAAAAAGTATTATAAAATAATAATAATCTATAGTTCCCAAGATACTTTGGGGTAAAAAAATGTTCTTTAAATGCATGGTGTGTACACAGCCCCCACTTTTTGTAGTCGCTCCCCAGTGGGCCATGGAATAAGCTCTTAAGAAGCCAATTTGTTGCAATATTGTTGGACTCTGCGGGCTTTCTCTTGTGTTGTAAAACCTGCATCTGAGCTGGAATGAATGTGCTGCATGATCGCTGCCCAATCTCCATCTCCAGTAACCTGTAGTCGGCAAAGTTCTGAATTAGAGAGCTTAATAATTAGGATTCTATATTATAGGGTGAGTCACACTTTGTAGATAAGGCTCCCTGCTTCAGAACTTTGCTTTCCATGAGTTGGTGGTGATGGTGATGTGGGATGAGCTTCACACATTCATCTCTGTTCACATGTAGGTTTTACAGCACATAACAGTATGCACATAATCCTTTTGTTCCACAGCAAGAGGCTGGGTGCCGAATAATGACTAATCAAGGCCTTGCGCTTTTGCTTTATAATGTAAGAGCATTTCTCTCGCAAAGAGGAAACATGATCGCAAAATGTTCGTTTCTGTGCCCTGCTCTGAAGATGCTGCTCCAGGGTGATCCTCCGCTCCATCGGCTGGCATGCGGACAGCAAGTTTACGTGTGCTACTGGCTCTAGCACTGCCGGCTCTGCATTTTGATGGCATCAAATCAATCAGTGTACAATGAGAGTGAAGATAGCATTGATCAATGCCATGCCTTTTGGTACAGGCCCCGCCTGCACTGCAGGCTCTATGGCAGCAGAAAACAGAGAGGATAATTTCCCACTGCTCTGCCATCATGTGGTCCAGGCTAGGGATATCAGAGAATTCTGACAAAAATGGAAAAACAAGTGGGAATTTGCTGCAGTCTGCATGTTCAGGGAAGTTTTTAATGGTTGGTGTTTCATTATGTTTTTAAGATTTTGTTGGGAGCTGCCCAGAGTGGCTGGGGCAACCCAGTCAGATGAGTGGATGATGATGATAATAATAATAATAATAATAATAATAATAATGACGATGACGATGATGATGGGAATGGAAATCAGTCAACCAAATGTGATTGGTTTTTCTTGCTGTCATTGCTGTCATTGCTTGCTGTCATTTTCTTGCATCATTGCTGTTTTTCTTAAGTCCAGAAATGACAATGAATGGACACTTTTCACATTGTCCTGAAATTTCCTTTACATTGAAATGAATGTAAGTTATGTAAATTGGTGTTGGAACTTATATTAAATAGTGGCCAGTAGAATGATTAATGTAGTATTGGTTGGAAGCCAAACTGTGGCAGAACGGAAATGGCACAGACTGTGACGAATATACCGTATGTCAGAATGGAAATCTTACATCCCTAGTCCAGGCTGAGATGTCAGTCATCCCTGCACAGCCCTCTGTTATCCTGCTGCTTTTCTGCTTTACCCATTTCTGCTTTACTACTTCCGCTGCTCATGGAGCAGCTGCCATGAACAATCTGATCGTTTGAGATGGTTAGGCTTTCAACTCTTTTCACTGCGTGTCCTTACCATATATTGTGTTCATATGGTATATTAACACCTCTTTGCATGGGAATTTTAGATGAGGCTAACTCATTGAAAATTGTCAAACTTAAGCTTATATAAATAGGAAATCAACATTATTGGAGGGTAGTGGGATGCAGCTGGAGGTTAGCTTTGCCATTTTGTTTTGAAGGAACTGTGACAACGTTAACTGCATGCCAGCTGCAATGAAATAAAATAGCCAAGATATCAAAGTACCATTCTTATTAGCCTCCAGTTCTGTTACACAACTCTGTAAGGCAGTTAAGAGTCTTCTGGACTCTGCTTTTGTTGGAGGCAGTTTTGATTCAGTGCCTTCTGCTTCCCCCTCCCCGCTTCTCTCTCTTTTAATCATCCACTTTTCTTCTTCATCCATGCTTTGATTAAGTCATACTCCAGCATGTAAACAGAATTACCCTTCTCTCTACCCCTCTGTCCATGCCTTGTTTTGTTTTGTTTTTGAACGACTGCCACTCTGCTTCTGTTTGGCATTCAAAAAATGTTGCCTCTTGCACAAAAACAACCTGTTTGGGGTTGCATGGTCTGACATTTTGGAAGGTGTATGCTTTCTGAAAAAAGCAGATAAGGGTTACCATAATTGCAGTTTTGGCTTTCAGAAACTCAAATCATCGTCTGAAGGAAGTTCAATGTATGATGCAGTGTAGATATAAAATCGCAGAGCAATAGGAATTTGCTGTTCGTGTTTCCTCAGAGGGAAGTCTTTCTGTGTTTAATTGGGCTTTCTTCAAGATGAGTGGGATTAGGGTTTGCAGCCTAATTCAACCATATTTTGAGACTCTCACATACCTCCTGCCTCCCGAGGTATTATCCTACATAGGTGACTTTCTAGCTGTGTTTCAGAGAACTCAGGGATTTACTGTATGCTTATCAGAGTTTCTCACCAAGCAGATTATTAAATGTGGACAAGCTGCCTGAAGAACAGCTTAGTGGTGGGCAACATTCCCCTGCAATGGGATGATATCGGTGCGTACCATCCATAACTGAGTAAACACCTGGAACATGGATTGCAATTGTTTGCAACATGCAGAGGGGGCACAGGAGATGCTGAAGAGCTCCATGGCAGACAAGTGAATGTGGGAAATACTCCTTAAAGTAAAAGGTTAGAAAATCATAGTTTTGCATCATTCCCCTGCCCTTTCACCTAGGCCAGTAGCCATTGTGATTCCTTGTCAGCCATGTGTTGGGTGATCAGAAGTATGCAAAGCCTTAAGGCAATGCTGTTGATTTCACTGCCATCCTCCTCCAAGCCTCACAGCTGCTTAGATTTAGAATGGTAAAGGGACCCCTGACCGTTAGGTCCAGTCACGAACAACTCTGGGGTTGCGGCGTTCATCTCGCTTTACTGGGGAGCCGACGTTTGTCCTCAGACAGTTTTTCCAGGTCGTGTGGCCAGCATGACTAAGCCGCTTCTGGCAAACCAGAGCAGTGCACAGAAACACTATTTACCTTCCTTCCGGAGTGGTACCTATTTATCTACTTTCACTGTGACGTGCTTTCGAACTGCTAGGTTGGCAGGAGCAGGGACCGAGCAACGGGACCTCACCCCCGTCACGGGGATTCAAACTGCTGACCTTTCGATCAGCAAGCCCTAGGCTCAGTGGTTTAGACCACAGCGCCACCTGTGTCCCTTTAGATTTTTTAAGACTGGGCTAAAGACTCCTCCTTAGGGGTGTATTTACACCTGCTTTTCACCTGCCTTTCCTCCTAGCAGCTTGGGCTAGGTTGAGGTTTGTTGTATCTCCCCAGTCCCCTTCACTTAATCCCCACAAAATCTGAAAGGGATTATTGTTCCAAACCCAAGGTCACGCAGCAAGTTTCATGGCTGAGTGAGGATTTAAATCTGGATCTGCCCAGTTTTAAGTCCATGACACGCAAATTCACCTGTGACTGTGTGAGGTCTAGTTGTGTGTGGGCTCAGGATGTGGCCTGTAAAGAGACACAGGGTCACCATCTAGTTGCTGCTAAGTAGGCCTGGTCATCTCCCAGATGGGTAACTGCCTGGGAAGGAACCACTTCTATACCACCTTGAGGTCCATAGTGGAAGAAAGGTGGGGTATAAATGTAAGGAAATAAACAAATGTACTTCCTTAGGGCAGGGGTGGGGAACTGGGGGTGAATGTGGCTCTCCATGGCTATCTATATGGCCCTCAGGACTTTTCCCAGGTCACACTCACTCCTGGCTCCTGCTTTGCACCATTCCTGAGTGTTTATGCTTGGCTGGAATGTGTCATTAGACACTGATAATGCTCCTTGCTTCCTTAGACAAAGAATATAAATTGGTTTGTGCAGAAACCAGCCTACTCCGCAAAGGTAATAATTGCATCTATTGCTCTACCCAGTTTTGTCTTTGACCCTACTGATGTGTGGCCCCCAGAAAGTGGCCCTCAGGCTGAGAAGGTTTCCCGCCCTTACCCTAGGGGAGCTCTTTTTTCCTCCTTTACACTCCAAAATATTGACTGGGTAGACTACTCTAACCAGAAATGAGAGGTTTACTCATTCCATCCTGTCACAATTAGTGCCATGGGTTTCTCTGTTCTGTTATTTTGGCTGTTGTTTTTATTGTTTGCCACATTCTGGCATAGGGGATTGCATTCTTCTCTTTACATGCAGACCTGCAGTGTCTGACCTGACGCGCCTGAAATGTTTCTGACTAGCAGTTGCTGCCTTTTGCCCTTTCCTTTGCTCTTTCTCCCTCTCGTGCGTATTCCTTGACCCCGTCCTTTAACAGCTACCTTATAAAGCCCCGACCAAAGCAGATTAGAGTGTGATGCATTTTAAAGCTAAATATAGAAACAAGATCCTGTTCTGGTACTAATAACCTCTGGAGTGACACTCCTGGACGCAATTTGTCAAATCCGCTACAAGTGGTGAGTTTGCTTTTCTCCTCTTGGTTTTTGCTTGGATTTGGCACTCGCCCCTCCCCATTACCTCAGTGTTTTTAAAGGGCTTATTTGTGCATTGGAGGCTGGGTTCTGGAGTGGGGGGAGGAGAGTTGCTTCTGTTCCACCCATATCCACTCAGAAAGAAAGAAAACTCATTAATAGAAGCAGGAGGGTGACCAGAAGTCTGCACAACAGTTAGAAGGCTCTGAGCCCTGTGGAAAAAGGCTAGCAGACTTCATTAGCCTTGTTGCCTCAGTCTGATAAAGACTTCCCTTGGTCCCAGTGGGGAAGGGAGATCCACCTTGCATATTTTTAGATCTCTGTTGCTGCAGAGTCGGGTGTCTGTTGTGTTTATTCAGTGGCTGCTCTTGGTGCCAGCTTCTTGTGTTTATTTTGAGAGGCGCCAACCATCGTTAATGCACAAGGGTATTTTTTATTTATTTATTTCATGGACTCGTGGAGTCGGACAGGGCAACCTAAGACCCAGGGGCCGGATGCAGCCCAATCGCCTTATCAATCCGGCCCACGGACGGTCAACGTGTTTTTACATGAGTCGAATGTGTCCTTTTACTTAAAATGCATCTCTGGGTTATTTCTGGGGCATAGGAATTCTTTCATTTTTATTTTTATTTTCAAAATATAGTCTGGCCCACCACATGGTCTGAGGGACAGTGGACCGGCCCACAGCTGAAAAAGGTTGCTGACCCCTGATCTAGTTCATCCCCTGCACTCCTTCGGCCAATGTGAGGCTCAGACTCACTGCCCTGGGATTAAGAGTCTCATGCTCCACCAGCTGAGCTATCTATTAGCCTGTTTTGTAAAGTCTGAACCCTTTAAGGCTTGCTGTGTCAATAATGTGCTGTTTCCAAGAAAGAGAAGAGATGGTTTCAGAGGGCAGGCAAATAAAAACTTGACCCTTGCTCAGATGGGTGTGATTCAGCGTGTTGTTGTTTTTGATGCAGCCATTTCACGTTGTGTGGAACTGCTCTTGATGTTTGCTAACCCCCAAAACCATTAACACCATAAAATATAGCAGCCAGGGAGTTTATCCTAAGAATCAGATTGAAGCAGGAGAGAGCCAGAGGGACTCCAACGCTTGCTAATGTGTTCTGGTCTGTTTATTCCCCACACTAAGTTTTCTTCTGGAGAACTATTGCTGAACTGAGGGCTTAAACACGTCTGGAAAGTCTAATCTCTGGCTTGGGACTCTTTCTTCTGAGACCCTATCTGCAGTATACATTTAAAGCAGTATCATTCCAGTATCATAAATGGTCATGGCCTCCTCTGAAGCATCCTGGGAGCTAGTGGCTTGTTCTGGAAAATTCACCTTGGAAACATGGTGATGTTGGAACATAGAGGTGGATTCCTGGTAGCAAAGTTCAGGATTGAGAAGGGGGTGTTCTGATCTTCAGGAAACACAAGGAGTGTGATAGATTCAATAACCGGAATGAATAAATAAGAGGCAAAATCTTTAGGAAGATAAGGAGAAGTTGTTTGGATGCAAGGTCAGGATGTAAGAGTCACAAGAGAAGGGGGAAGTTAAGCGGTAACCAGGGAGTTGATTGAGAGAGTGGGAAACTGGAGCTTACTGGGATTTGGGGTGGTACAGCAGAAAAGATTATGCCACATTGAATGGAATGTATGGAGTTTACATGGCCACCTTCAAAAATTAATAGCATCAAGTGGTAATCACTTGGCATGCAAGTTGCATCAAGGGTGGCTTTTATGGCTGCCCGAATCAGGACCTATCAATGTCACCAGTAATTTGTCCTTCACTTGTCTCTGAGATGGGGAACCTGCAGCCATTCAGGTGTTGCTGGACTACAACTCCAATCATCCCTGACCATGGCCTTTCTGGCTGGGACTGATGGGAGTGAGAGTTCAGCAACATCTGGGGGTTCCTATCCTGTATAGTTCATATTATGCTAAGGTTTTGATATCCTTTTGATTTAAAATATCTCCATTAAAACTGTACACCTGTAACATTCTACACTTGTATTCCAGAAATTTTATGAATAAGCATCAGAAGCCGGTGCTAACAGGCCAACGGTTCAAAACTAGGAAGAGGGGTAGGTTTGATCATTTCATTTTGTGAACGTTATATGCAGTTTATTGAAGATTTTGCACACTGTTGCCTGCTGTGTTTTGTTTCCCCTGCTTAGCAAATCAGTATTTAACATTAAAGAGTAGATGGACTGAATCAGTTGACTTGTTGGTATACATTGAGCTCCCTGTGAACAAAAGTATAATACATATTCACCGTACTGGAAGACTTTTCTCTAGCAGTATTCATGTCACCTATATTATCTTAATAGAAAGCTTTGTTTTTTTAAGAAATCAACATCAAACCATGACTAATAACCCTGGCTTGTTTTAATAAACCAGCTTTAATGCTAGCCACAGTTGCAGATTTGGAGATAACAGCAAGCCATGGTTAGTTGAAAATGGAAGTCCTTCTGATCTCATCTTCATAGACATATCA
Source organism: Podarcis muralis (assembly GCF_964188315.1). NCBI lineage: Eukaryota > Metazoa > Chordata > Lepidosauria > Squamata > Lacertidae > Podarcis > Podarcis muralis. The sequence goes on from NC_135666.1 coordinate 33,412,028, forward strand.
GTGGAGAAACCCAGCTTGTGGTTTGTGTACATAACAATAACCAAACCATTGCGATGTATAACTTTATTTATATATGAAGGACTCTCCCATCACACAGAAGAAACATGATTCTGTTATACCCTTCTACCACAAAAGGCCAATCCAGTGAAATATAATCAGCTTAACTATTTTGTATGTTGCTCTCTGGGACCAACACTGTAACATGCCAAGATCATTCATAGTAATACCTCAGTTTGCAACACATTGTCCCATTCCTCAACTTCCTCTTGAGAGGATGACTTTAAATGCAATTAAGAAAAGGTGATTGGGAAGAAGAAAAATCAACAAGAAAATAAAATATTTCATGTGCAACTTTATATTGTATAAATTCTGTAACCTAGTGAGTAGCATGTTACAATGCATATGCAAAGTGGGAAGAGAACAATTCAGCAAAGGTTGTTTGAGCACCTGTAGAACAGAATGTCTGAATATGACTGAGAAATGGAAACTGGCATTCAGGTTTCATAAAATGATTTGGCGCTGGCTATCTGTTTTAGATGAAAAAGAGAAATTTGAACCGACCGTCTTCCGGGATACGATTGTCCAAGGTCTCAATGAAGCTGGTGATGACCTGGAAGCTGTAGCCAAGTTTCTGGATGCTACAGGCTCAAGGCTAGATTATCGCCGCTATGCCGACACTCTGTTTGACATCTTGATAGCTGGCAGCATGCTAGGTATGTATGTCACACTGAAAACTTTCAACGCTTTCAAAGCTGATCCTGGAAACATGCCCTCTTGGTTTTATCTGTCTGGCAGCTAATGTTCAACAACTGTGGCTCTCCCCTTGGTCTGGATCCTCCTCTTCCTCATTTTCAGTTATCTGTGTTTTGTTTTCATGTTTCTCTTACCTTTTTGGTACAATTCGGCAAAGTTTGTGGGCTGTGCCCAACTAAGTTCAACTCAAGTAGACCCACTGAAATTAATGGACCAAAGTTAGCCATGTGCATTCATTTCAAAGGATGGTCTTCAACTTAGTTTTATTCAGAGTACACCCACTGAAATTAATGGCTACATGGAGTCCATTCAATTCAATGGGTCTACTCTGAGTATAACTAGCATTGGATGCAACCCTAAAAATGGTTGAAATAGTGTTGTTAAAGTTAGCTGTAGAGCGTATCTAGAATAGCAGTGCTGTTCTCTTTTACCTGAAACAAAATGGCAACAGGTTGGACCCTAATGACTAGAGAAAGCTGGTCAATATATGGGATTGTAAAGTCTACACTGGACTCCTCCAGAGGACCTGTTTATTGAGCATTCATCCTGATTTGCTTGCAGAAAACTTAGGTGCATTGAAGCATTGCACAAAGCAGAATTGACTTCCCCTCACATCTGTCAATAGAAAGGGAGGCCAATCCTGCTGGGTTCAGGTGCTCAAGAGAGCTCACTGCAGGGAACTCTCTAGCACACCCAAACCCAAACCACTGCTATCCTTTCCCCCTTGCTTTAGCAGTGGTTTCAATGCAAATGCCTTTCTGAATCAGGAAGGAGCTTGCACGGAATATTGTCAAACTGAGCAGGCTTTTATACCATCCCCTTCAGTTTGGCTGCACTTTGAAGTCCCAAAGTTAGGACTCCTAACTTTGGCATCATTTGTGCTTTCAGACGCCGGACAGGTGGGTGGCTCAGCTCAACAGTCAAATTTGGCTCCTGAGAGCCAAAAAGGTTCCCCATCTGTATTGTTGTACAGTGCCACTGTCAATGGGTGGGGCAGAGAGGGTCAGGCAGCAGGATTGACACCTCACGGTATGTGATGTTCAAGACATTCCCATCACTGGAGGTTTGAGAAATTTTTATGCTGACTCTTATTTCACTTTTTAGGTGCCTCCATGTGTGGAGCATGTACATTATGAAGAATGAAAGCTGGCTCTTTATTTCTAACTTCCAAGATATAAGTTTACATTGCTTCTATCTCTTCAGCTCCTGGAGGGACAAGAATCGATGACAATGACAAGACCAAGATGACCAATCACTGTGTGTTTTCTGCAGAAGAAGACCATGATGCCCTCCGACATTATGCTCAGGTTTGACCAATTGGATTTGATGATGAAGCTCTCATGTTGACTTTGTACTATAATACACCAGCTGTTTCTGTCGTTCCCTACCAGACCCAGAATATCAAATGGCTGCAGCATTAGTTGCTTCTGGCAGTATTTGCCACTGGTGCATTTTGCCAAAATTGAACATCTCTACAGATTATGGTTTTTATTGGAGTAGCAAATTGCTTGAGGCAGTAGGATTGCATAATTATGAAAGTATTTACCTAAACGCATTTTGTTGTTCTGGAGTAAAGTTATGCGTGATTGAGAAGTATCCTGTACCATACTTTCAACAACGCTTTCTTGTCTTGCTAAATATAGGAAGTATATTTTTATATGTTGTTTCCGTTTTATCACAGATTAATTATGAACGCTGTAGGAACAGTTAGGTTCTACTTCTCATGTTAAGGATGGCTGCTTATCTTTGTATTTTAGGTCTTCAACAAACTCATCAGGAGATATAAATATTTGGAAAAGGCATTTGAAGATGAAATTAAAAAGGTAATATTGCCAACTTGGCGTGGTGGTGGTTAAAGTCTTCCTGTATTATGTTCAGAGTCAGTAGCTGTTTTTTGGCATCACTAGATGCTAAGTTGTGAGGTGGTGACTTCATATTTAATGGTAGGGTTTGTATTTACACACTTTTTCTAGGTAAGACAAGATGGAAAGCCTGTGTGTGTTTTGGGGTTGTGTATGTGTTGAGGAAATCTCTAAGCAGCACTCATGCAGAATTAGGTGGTGTGGCCCCTTGAACTAGTACACGATAGGATGAGAATTGTATATTTAAGGTATTTTCTCTTTAAGTTATGCAGCTCTCCTTTCCTAACCTTAACTTTACTGTTAATATTGTGATGACTAATACTGACTCATACACTCTCAGGCACACAAAAGCACTTTACGCTCGTTCAAGCAGCTATTTTTCCTTTCCACCTCCATCCTCTGGGGACTCTTGATTGTTAATGGTGTTTTAGCACAGTTGTGACAAACTGTGCTCTGTTTATTTTAACATATCAGGCTGGGAGCTTATTTGAGGCTTTGTGTACTGCAGTAATAAGTAAGGTTCTGCATTAAAGGGTGTGCACATATGGTGCCCACTGCATACCACACCTAGGACTCATCTACACTCATGGTTTTTAATGCTAAAAATGAGTTTAAAAGGGGTTATGATAATCATATAGCCATAGGATGTTCTTTTAAATGTGACACCAGAGGGTGCTGCAAAGCTCTCCCCGTCAAATAAGTGGGTGGACCATGTAGAAATCAAATATCTTTATTGCAGTCCATAGACCCACAAAACAGTTTCAGAATAAGATACCATTAAAACAACCAAACAACAGATGAAAGAGTCCGAGGTAGTCATTTTGCTATGCCTAGAGCACGATGGTCTTTGTTTCTTGCCACGGTCGGTGTAATATCATTTGACCTATCCTCCAGAAGGTATTTAATATGGGAGGCTTCAGATTTTCACAGCAAATTTGCTAGTAATGGTTTGATCAGATGATCCCTTGCTTGCTCATACTGCCCACAGTGCAGTAGGCTATGGTTCATGCAATCGACGTCCTGAGAACAAAGCCTATTCTGGTAGGGGATGCCTCTCAGTCTACCATTTAGCACTTCCGATGGAAATACATTTAATCTAGCTTTGGTAAAGAAATGCCAATAGGTGGGTACGGACAAATTCCTAAGATATGAGGCTAACTGAAAGTTGTGCCCATATTGGTTTCCATCTGCAATCGGGCCACAGATTACATTGGATCTGGATCACAGGTTGCTATTTGAGATGTCCCAAAGCCTTTGCCTCAGGGATACAAGGGCGGTATCATAGCTCAGTTGATACAAAAGGGATGGTAACAGTCCAGTTGAGGTGGCTTTTCTGGCCATAGTTTTCAGCCATGCGCTGATAAACTCCTCGTTGGTTAGGTGTACAAGTTATCCCTTCCGCAGGCCAAACACTGAGATCTTAAGCCAGTATTTCAAGGCAGCCCACCAAGCTTTGGTGGAAAGTGGGCATTCGCCTGTTTCCAGAAATAAGATTGGATTTGGGACACAATTTGGGACCTGTAGTAAGGACCGGAGAAACTTTGCCTGGGACCCATCTAACTTAGGAAATAAGCTGTTGTACCAGACGTTTGAAGCATAGAGAAGTTGGGAGACAGATTTTGCATTAAAAACCCTTATGGCTGATGGAACATAATGGGTGGACCATGTAGAAAAGGAAGCAAAGGAGAAACCAGGTGCCATTACATTTTAGACGATAACAAAAATATCATTCTAAGAACGTTTAAAGAGTATGTATAGATCCAGCGCTAGGCAACCAGGATCATGCCATAATATGATCCACAGAAGGAAGGGAAATATGGGCTATCCCAACATTAATCAAATGACATTAAGCAAATCACAGTGGACCTTTTGATCATGTATTTATGTCTTGCTACTCCTTCTGTTATTTCACTGTAGCTCACTCCGTGGTATGACTTCCACATCTCTCCATTTACATTCAGCAAAGTAGGTTATTGCCTCTGGAAGCTCACAACATAATAACTTAGTTAAGCCATGCTCTGGAAGGTGTACATGTAACGCCTTTAGTGGGTGTTGGACTTCTTTCAGTTTGTTTCAAAGGGCTGTAGCTTGCTAGGGGAGCACATCCTTTGTGTGCAAAAGGTTCAATCACTGGCATTTCCATCTTCTTCCTGAAACCCTGGAGAGCCATTGCCAGTCACTGTAGGCAGTGTGTAGAGTTCATTGATTGTTCCATCAGTGCAAGGATTTCTTCTTACTCAGAGGAACTGTCTCCCCCTTTCCTCCATGCACCCATTAAATCTATTCTAGGCAAAGAAATTGCAGTAACATAGGAAGTTATGTTGGTCCATCTTTTCTGGTATTGTCTACAGTGACCGGCTCTTCAGGATCTGAAGCAGGAGATACTCCCAGCTGTACCTGGAGATGTTGGGGATTTAACTTTAGATATTTTACATGGAAAACACATGCCCTACCCCTAAGCTACAGCTGCAGCCTTTCTCCAAAAGACAAATGAGATTCCACTCAGGCATTCTAGTTCATTCTTCTTCCATGGAACTTAAGGTGGTGTACATGTGGTTCCAAGGCTGCATCTCATCTAGGCACTCACTACTCTTCTTCTTCTTTTCTTCTTCTTCTTCTTTGGTGATCCCTCATAGCTGAATAAGATTATCTTCTATTAAAACTGTTTTAACAGTAAGTCATAAGTAACTGTGGAGACCAATTCTGGATCCACATGTCTTTCCACAGTGGAGACATAGGTTTCTGGGAGGGAGTTGATCACGGTGAGGGTTTGCCAAATGTTCCTTCCTCTTAGCTCATTTCTCCTTATCCCCCTGAGTTCGTGCTTCTTCAAAGTCCACAACACCTTTGGTAAAGGCTGTTCTCCAACTGGAGCGCTCGCAGGCCAGTGTTTCCCAATTGTTGGTGTTTATACTACATTCTTTTTAGATTTGCCTTGAGGGAGTCTTTAAGCCTCTTTTGTTAACCACCAACATTATGCTTTCCATTCTTAAGTTCAGAATAGAGTAGTTGCGTTGGAAGACGATAATCAGGCATCCGCACAACATGACTGGTCCAACAAAGTTGATGTTGAAGAATCATTGCTTTGACAAAGTCATTGGTGATCTTTGCTTCCTCCAGTACACTGACATTAGTTTGCCTGTCTTTCCAAGTGATGCATAATTTTTTTCGGAGACACTGTTGATGGCTAGACCCAGACGTGCTTTAGCTCTAGCAAGGTGGCAGCCTCATTAACCTTCAGATCATACCCTGTGAGATCCTAGCAATAGAAAGAGTGCTTTGATTAATCAGGTGCTCAATACTCCTGCTGCAAAAAAGGAGGAGTTTGTGTGCCGCACTGGGGCACATCAGGCATGCTGATTTCCCCTAAAACCATACTCCCTTCATGTAGTACACGTAGTTATACCAGTGATTTTCTACCGGCTCACAAATTGGAGTCCTGTGGGTGGCAGGTCAGTGTTATTCTGAAACTCTCCAGTGTTCTCTGACCTCCCCTACAGCGCCGGAAACCAAAAGTGTAATAGTGATAGGCAGGGAAGAGTTCTGAATGCAATCAGTGCCTCAAGTTGCTGGCGGTAATAACAACTTGAAGCAGAACATTGATGGTTTCTAAGTGGGTTAATTAGAATTGGAAATTTTCCCCATAAGCTAATTCAGGCAATGCTTAACAGTTGAGTAAGGGACAAATAACACCTTTTGAACAAAGGAAAATGATATCCCATGAAATTACAAATGTGCTCCAGGGTGGTCTGAAGCCAGAAACACAGGCCTTGTTTCTGCCGTGCTGCTCATCTTTGTGGCAAACAGAATGGCATGCTACCTCGCCTCTTTGTCAAGTGCGTGTGTGTTTTTCCAGCTTCTGCATTTATTTATTTATTTATTTATTTATTTATTTATTTATTTATTTGCAACCCGTAAGCAATTATGGAAAGGCACATTAAACAGTTTGATAAATCTGCCACATGCACTTTGCAATGCCGTTCCAAATCATTTTCGTTCATTGTGTTGATTCCCTCTGACCAAGTATGGGAAGCACTGGAGGATGAGGTTTCAGAATGGGAGGAAGGGGGAAGAAAGAGACTGTGCAGCAGAGCCCTCTTGATGAAACAGCCCGTCCCCAGATGTGCCTGGATCCACTGATGAGGCAGGAGACCCATGGCCATCATCATTGGCCACACTGGCTGGTGATGGTGGAAGTTGAAATTCAACAACATCTGGAGGGCTGCAGGTTCCCCATTCCTGATCTATAAGAAGATTGTCTGCTAGAGGGGGGAAAGCACCTTCATATTTAGTGGGAACCTTTTAAAAGTTACCTGCATCTCACTCTGTATGGAGAAGGGGTTTCTTGCTCTGGGTGCTTTCCATACACTCAAAGATGCTAATATTTGGTTCATCGCTGAGGGGTTCCAGGCCCTTTTCTTTTTCCCTTTGTCCTTCTCACAACATTCCCTTTCCTAGGCTAAATGGCACCCATCAATACTGTGTATTTCAAGCCCTTATTCACAGAGAAGCTTGTTTTTTTCTTGTCCACAATCATCTTATTTTCAAACCTATTTTGTTCAAAGACTATGCTGACACTCGAGATGTTTGCTTTCAATTTTTCTTTTTAAACTGAACATTCAGGTTTCCAGGCAATTGGCAAAAAAGAGGGGGGCGGGAGGGAAAGCAGCTCGTTAGTGATTTTCCTTTCAGTCCAAGCTATTCAGGGTTAGATTTTGTTTGTTTATTTATTTATTTCTGGTATCTCTTACGAGCTATTCACCCTCAGGTTCCAAAGTGGGTTACGTAAACTAAAAGTGCAATCACAGAATCATGAATGTCAATGAACAAAACCATAAAACAGCAGCTGTAAAGCATAAAGCTGTGAACTGTTCTGAGACCTCCAGGTATAGGGTGATATAAATTCAATTAATAATAATAATAATAATAATAATACCACAAATTACAACTAACACCATTTAAAGGGAGCAGAACTTGCAAATTCAAACTTGCAGACCCTCAAGGTGTCTCTATGTTCCAGGGACCTCCCTGATTTAGAGAAGCCATCCCAGTTTCTGATTTGATACCGGAATGTCCCGCTTTTCCTTAGGATGTCCTTATTTTCATCGGAGAAATGTTGGAAGGTATGGAGTTATCTGACCCCCGAGCAGCATAAAGGCAATCCTGTACAGTGGTACCTTGGGTTAAGAACTTAATTCGTTCCAGAGGTCCGTTCTTAACCTGAAACTGTTCTTAACCTGAGGTACCACTTTGGCTAATGGGGCCTTTTGTTGCTGCCGCGCTGCTGGCGTGTGATTTCTGTTCTCATCCTGAGGTAAAGTTCTTAACCCGAGGTACTATTTCTGGGTTAGCAGAGTCTGTAACCCGATGTACCACTGTACAGTACAGATAAGTTTTTTTAAAAAAAATGTTTAATGTTTTATTATGCTTTTATATATGTTGGAAGCTGCCCAGAGTGGCTGAGGCAACCAGATGAGGTGTGTGGGGTATAAACAGTAAAATTATCGTTATGGAATGGGACGTCCCATACCTTCCAACGTTTCTCCAATGAAAATGCAACCCTTCATGGAAGCTCCAATTCCTAGCTATGCAGAGGCTGCTTGTGGGTACTTGAGAGAAAGGCACATACAGATAGCAAAAGGGTTGTTTACTTTTTACTGACATCAATCATAAATCAGGCCTGTTTTTAGGCTCCTGGCTCTGACCCAGTGGTAAGCATTTCAGAACCTTAGGCAAAGTTTTGATAAATGATATTTATAGGATTGCCAGTCACATCAATAGATCTGTGCAGAAAAAGGCACTCCATGCTGGTGTGTGTTGATGTGGGGGTGGCATAATAGTTTCATTGCTTCAAAAACTCTCTTTCTTGTTTTACAGCTCCTGTTGTTCCTTAAAGCCTTTTCTGAAACAGAGCAGACAAAGCTGGCAATGCTCACTGGAATCTTGCTAGCCAACGGGACACTTCCTGCAACCATTTTAACAAGCCTTTTCACTGACAACATTGTCAAAGAAGGTAATTTTCTTTTTTCCTTACCTTCTCTTGGATTAGGTTGCATTCATCGTTTCCCAACACCAGGGACCTGAGGCCATAGAATGCTCTCGCTCGAAAAGCTCTTCCTCCGTGGCCTAATTTTCGAAATGCCTTGAGATATGAGCAGCTTATTCTGTCATGCATTTAGAAATTAAGATGGTTTTGATATTCATTGTACGGATTTTTTGCAATTGGTAAATATTGCCTTCATGGGATGTTTTTTTCGGTATCCAAACTCTCACCTTGTTCACAACAAACAAATGGCATTTTTGCACCTTTTGTATTTGCAAAAAGAGATGTCTCATCAGTAGAGGAAAAGTAAGGACATAGATATTTCAAAGGAGCAGCCTTTAATGCCTTAGCCTAAGGCCCAAACTATATTACAGTATCTGTGTATTTTAATAGCATGCTTAGAACTGGCCACATTACCACCTGTCTTATTAAAAAACAGAGGTGGGTGGGGACACAGGGGCAACATAGATCAGGGCTACAGGGGAAGAGAGTGTTTAACCCCCCCCAGTGGTGCCCAAACGTTTTTCAAAGAGGGCCAGATTTGATGAAGTGAAGGGCCATGGGGGCTGACCAAAGGGCCAACCAAAGTTGTTGACATTTTTTTAGGATTGAAGTTGTGAAGTTGTTGAGCTTTTTTTCCCCCCTGCCAACTTCATTTTATTTCAATTCAAAATTTCAAAGACATCAATAGCAGAATAGAAGGAAGGACACCAGTTGCAAGAAATAATGATACCCAAAACCCAAGTTAATGAATCCCAGATTAATGAAACATTCTTTGAAATTATGAAATAAAGGGATTATGAAGATATTTCAAAATCTGAAATAGAAAGAGAATGATGAACATTTTTGTAGTGCTCATTCTTTCCCTGGTTATTTGTATGCAGAAACACATGCATGCTTATCACATTTTTTAAGAAAAAAGAAGGAAAACCGTGGGTGAGATTTCTGCCATACCCCACCTAAAAAGTAATGGATGTTCAGTCCATTCTGATTCTTGGAGCTTTAGAATTTAGGAATATATGGAACTGTCTTATGCAGAGTCAAATTGTTGATCCGTCCAGCTCAGTTGTTGAGCTTTTTTTAGGGTATGTGTGCAAAAGACCTAAAATTTGAGGTTTTTTAAGGATTTTACCCCAGGAAGAAGTAAACTGCCACAGGGGCTGGATTACACTGACTAACTGACTGGCGGGCCAGATTAGGCCCCCAAAACGGACTTTGGACATGCCTGGTTTAACCTTTTCCTGCTTGTTGATTGTCCAATAAGAATTCATGCTTCTCCTTGAAGACTTTTTAGGGGCAAATAGCCCCTCTTTGAAAGGGGTGATTTTGAGCAGAAAAACAGCATTGATGCAGGGTGGAATTCTGCTGCCTATGTGCCAAAGTGCCCCTCTGATATGTAATGGGAGGGAGTTTGAAAGGGTAGTTGCAGCCACACTAATGACTCAGACCTCTTGATGAGATATTATCTGCAGAGGGCCATGATCCTGCAGGGATCAGTTGGATATTGCTAGAAAGCTCTGATCTTTGGCCTGTCCTTTTCTCACTGGAGCCACAACTGAGCTACCCAAATAACCTGCTGGCATACGGATTTGTCCCCACTCGCTTTGAAGACAGGATTGATCTGAATCGAAGCTTCATGGTGCACAAAATAGAAACCTAGTATGACTGTTTGGACACAAGTTTCTGCTGGGTGTGTTTATGATTTCAAAGCTGACGGTAGACTAAAAATCACTTGGGCATGTGCAAAAGAGACTGGTTTGCATATGTTCCACTGACTGCTGTGAGCTGTTTCTACCTCCTTCCTGCTCCCCAGTGTTTGGGGTTGAGTGCATTCATTTCATTGTGGATGTGGGAGGGAATGGGGCTACAACTAAAAACTTCTGGTATCATTAGTCTTGCACCCTGTTCCTAAGCAGGTTGACTTGGAAATTGATTTCTGCATGTGCGCATAGGACCTTAGACTTAATACCATGTGCAGGCATGATTGCAGTGTGAGATATTCAGCTAAATGTAAAGCCACTTCCAGTTTAAAGAACCAAAATAAAGCATTGCAATCTCAGTATAGCTTTTTGTTGTGCTTCATGCCACTTTTGTATATAGAAAAGATTCAAAGTACGGCATAATAGCGAAGTTCATTTTAGTCATTCTCAACAGATGATATCCATGGTAACTCAACTGCTTGTAGCGACATTTGCCCAAAAAAGACAAGCCGTTCTCTTTCCTTTTCCCCGTTGTGTTCTGGAATAAGAGACATTTGGCCACCCAAATATTTAGGGTTGCCTCCAGACTGTCTGTATTCTGTGGGAGAGATTCAAGCGAAGACCAGAAATGTAGGTTTGTGCAATTAAAGCGCTATGTTGCCCTAGAGGAAGGGGGAAACACTTTTGAAAAAGAAACAGGCATTTTCTTTTTCTAAGAGAGCTTAGGAACGTGAGTGGGGAATGCAAAGTGAGAGATGAATAAATGATTAATGGGAACATATATAAACACCACACAAGCAAATCAGGATGAATTTGTGGTGAATGCTCATCGTCGTATAACCTCCCTGCAAAGAAGAAAAATAAATGCTCAATAAAGGCCTGACTTAGTCTAACCTTGGTCCAAACTGCAGCAGCCAAGATTGCTGGCTGGGGTTGCATTTAGATCTCATATAACCTCTAGTTCAACACACCTGCTTGGTTTGCCTGTTCACTTCCTGGCCTAATTCAAGGTGCTCGCCTTGGTGTCTAAAGCCCTAAATGACTCAGGCTCCAAATACCTGAAAGACCACACCGCTCCCAGAAGTTTGAGGGGTGGCGGCCTGGGAGAGGGCATTCTCCATGACACCCCCAAGCTGTGGAACCCCATCCCCACAAAGGTGCGCCTACATTCTTGTCATATGTAATGTAGTCCTGTGTAACTATAGAGATATGGAACCCTAGGCTGCAGGCCGAATTAGGGCTGGCAGGCCTCCCCATTTGTCCTGAATCATCCAGCTTTTCAACTGAGTTAGAACATTTGTTCCACTTAACTCAGTATTAGCTGCAATGACTGGCAATGACTTTCAGATGGGTCTCTCCCAGTCGTATCTACCTAGGTCCCTCTGCATGCAAAGCAGATGCTTTCTCCTGAGCTACACTCTTTCCCCATCTGGAAGGAGCCTGCTGTTTCTTGCCCCATCCTCTTTTAGATTTTGTCTACTCCCGCTTCCCAGTAAAAGAGGTTTATGTGCCCCAATTAGCCCATTTTACACCTACTTTCTAGCTTTTCTTATCTTTATTGCTCAGTTTCCCTCCTCTGAAATGCAACTCTGGCAAGAATTCCTTTAAAAAAATATGGAGACCACTTCTCCCTCCTTACACCACTCTTTAAACCTCCAAGATGCCTTCAGAAACACCTCTCAGAGGGCTCTCTTTCCCTTTGCTTTGAACAGGGCAAAAGTCCCAGCCATTGGCTGACTGTCAGGTCCTCAAAAGCACAGGGTAAAGGAGCACTTTGAAATGGGGCTTTTGAGCTGGAAAGGTTCCCTACTGCTGCTGTAGACGGTGTAAGATGTAGACCTCTCTCTTGAATTACAATATGGACAGATATATCTAAGAGGGCTCAGAAACCTGATTAAAAAGTTTTAGCCGCACTCCTAAAGATAGGCAGCAAGAGAGGCATCAAAATCTCCATGGAAACACAGCAGAGGCCCGGCTGGCCTTGCCTTCCGGCCCTGTGGTGCCTACATTCCCCACATTACGGTTTTAGTAGGTATAGGCAACAGGTAGCTGTAATAGAGTTCCATGAATCTGTGAAGCAGCCTCTCATTGGTATAACTTCTGCCTGCAATCTGTGTCAGTCCCATCATTAACGTTATTGCTTCAGATTCAATGATTCTTGCAAGATCCTTCTAAATATGACTGTATTAGTAAGATGTACTTTTGAGTAGCCCCGCTTCTCTTCCAGGTATTGCAGCCTCTTTCGCTGTCAAATTGTTTAAAGCATGGATGCTCGAGAAGGATGCCAATTCAGTCACCTCCGCTTTAAGGAAAGCTAACTTAGACAAGAGGTTGCTAGTAAGTATTTCCTTTCCTAATGTTTGCCTGGGGCATTGCGAAATGGATGTAAGATCTCCAACTGTGTATTCAGGTTGGACCCTGCCTTAGGAAATACAATTGCTGGCTTCAATACTGTAATGATTCAGAACCTACAAACCATAGGTGCCAGCTATAGGGGGTCCTGGACACCTACAAAGTTTTTTGGGGGTGCTCAGCACCCACAATGTGGGCTCCGCAATGCAACTTCCGGTTTCTACTGAAAGTCGCGTCAGGACCCCAAGGCCAAGTACAAGTCTGAAGTCATGTCAGAGGTCTCGCGAAGCCTCGTACGTGATCTCCAAGGCTACAGAAGGCCTCAGAGATCACGTCCGAGGCCCTGCCAGGCCTCAGAAGCACTGCTGCAGCACGTTGATGTAACGTCACGTCATGACATCACAACATCATGTTATATCACGGGTGCCATTGAGCATCCATAACTTGGGGCCCAAGTTGGCATCCCTGCTACAAACAGACAAGAGGGTTGAAGACCGACTTGAAAACAGCTTTATTCTCCAGAGCCTCTAATGCAAGCCACTGTAATGACAACTAGGCCTTTGGAACTGCCTAGGTCATGTGACCTTAGGGCAAATACTCAAATAACCAACTTCTTAATACTAAGGGAATATCTCAAAATTGTAAACTGCCTTTGCAACGACTACTCTTTTAAAAACAAAAACAAAGAAATTCCTATATTCAGTTATTGCCTTTTGACCGTGGTTAGGAAAAGAACTATGGGAAGCATCCATGCTTGGTACAGATTCTTCTTTCTGATGCAAGAAGGCATGGAGAGCACCACAGGAGATGCCACCTTGCTTTGTGTAACCATGCTCCATGGTGTCATTTTGAATGCCTTTTCATCGCAAGGATGGGAAGTGCAACAGGTCCAAAGGGCTCCTAGCCAGAAGTGCACACTGCCACCTCCGACTGTGTATTTAGCCAAGTCTCTTCTTTTTAAACCAGCCTCAGTCCTTTGGGCGATTTTAAGGAAATGTGCAATCTCTGGAGCCTCGCAAGGAACTACCAGGAATGCTTTGCCACTTCCATGCGCAGATCCATTTGCCGACTAGGTACAGTCATACCTCGGGTTGCGAACGTGATCCGTGCGGGAGGCATGTTCGCAACCCGCAGCGTTCGCAGCCTGAAGCGCCACATCTGCAGGCGCGACATGATTCGGTGCTTCTGCGCATGACGTCATTTTGTGCTTCTGCGCATGCGTGAGCGCTGAAACCCGGAAGTAACCTGTTCTGGTACTTCCAGGTTCGGCACGGTCCGCAACCCGAAAACACGCAACCCACAGCTTTTGTAACCCAAGGTATGACTGTAATAAATGGCCTCCTTGCACGGCTTCTGCTTTTTTGCAAGTTACTAAGAAGAGGTTCTGAGTTTCTCTTTTGTATAAATATCCTTGCCTTACGTCTACATCTATTTTATGTGGTTTTGCAAAAAGTAAATGAATTTCCTCCTCCTTCCAGGAACTGTTTCCAGCCAACCGGCAGAATGTGGAACATTTTGCCAAGTATTTCACTGATGCTGGCCTTAAGGAGTTGTCAGATTTCCTCCGGGTCCAGCAGTCGCTGGGGACTCGGAAAGAACTACAGAAAGAGCTTCAGGAGCGCCTTTCTCAGGAATGCCCAATTAAAGAGGTGGGGAAAGCTTTTCAAACTAGAACAAACAAGGGGGGGGGGATTAAAAGAACGCTGATTGCAAAAGAGGATGCAACACGGAGTTATTAAGAAAGGGATAGCTACCTGGTGTGCCTATTAAAATATATTCTGTAAGTGCATGCATCAGATAGGGGCTGGTGGGAGTTGTGATTCAAAAAATTGGAGGTCACTAGTTTGGCAAAGACTGTGGTAAACTTTGTGTGTGTGAGAGAGAAGCACTTTGTGAATTCAGAATGCAGACTTTGGAAGTGGCTAGAAACATTTTAGGTGCTTCTTTTAGCTGCTTGACTCTGGGGGAAGGTGTGTTGTCACATATAGAAGCAGCTGTTGATGCTGTGCCGTTGCCAAGAGAGCATCATTGCTTACTGTGGCATGAGACAGTTTACATTTCTTAGTGCAGAAAGTATTGATCTGATGTGTAGACAGAGTACTGGAAACTTCTTTGTGTGAAAAAAAACAAGCAGAAGGTTCATGACGTTTGGGTTATTCCTTGAGAGAAGCCGAGTACAGCTGGTTTAAACTGGTTCTTTTATCTCTTTCTGTCAAGGTCATGCTGACTATAAAAGTAAGGCCAGAAGGAGCCTGGGTTTCACACTTTCTTTTTCTGTCTCTCTTCCCTTCTGGTGTGGTGTTTTGTACATAGTATGCTTAGTGTTAAGGTTTAGTCCAGGCATAGGCAAACTCCGGCCCTCCAGATGTTAGGGACTACAATTCCCATCATCCCTGACCACTGGTCCTGTTAGCTAGGGATGAGGGGAATTATAATCCCAAACATCTGGAGGGCCGGAGTTTGCCTATGCCTGGTTTAGTCTTATTATAAGTTATTGTAAGTTTAAGTTTGAAGTCTGCTGCAACTGAATTTCTTATGGACAGTGCCAATCCTGAATGTACTGGATTTGTGACCATTATGCTCATTTGCCTTCAGTAGCAGTAAAGCTCTGCTGGGTGAAATACAATTGCCTCTGGTCTATTTTGGGGGAAATCCTGCAACGTGTTTAAGTCTTTACTCTGCTAACTAAACATCGGGAGTTCTGCTCTGGAACAGTAATCAGTGGAATTTCATGACAAGAACAATAGCAGCATTTTATTATAGGCCACCTTGTAGGCTGGCTCTGGTTGCGAAGTGCTACTTGTTGTTATTTTTCCAGTGTGATGGCTGTCCTCTAGTGGCTGCCAGGAGAATTATTTTTACTCCCCATATGATGTGTTGACAGTATCCTAGTACAAATGCTCGCTTGTGGCATGGTGTGAAATGCAGTGAACCCTCTTTAAAATTTATACTCTTGAATGAATCCCTGGCCTGAGTGTTCTCTCTAAACATTGGCATTTGAACCAAATCAGCAACTCCTATTAAATATAAGACATGTTTTCTTTTATTACTCATCCAGCCCTGCAAATAAAATCGTTGGGAGGGAGTTTTGCAGCAGACAGGTGTGACTTAAGAGAACGGCTTCAGTTTATTCTTCTTTAAAATAAAATAAAATAAAATATTCCACTGCAGATGGTGCTTTATGTAAAAGAAGAAATGAAGAGGAACGACCTGCCAGAACCGGCTGTGATTGGACTCCTGTGGACCTGCATAATGAACGCTGTTGAATGGAACAAGAAAGAAGAGCTGGTCGCGGAGCAAGCGCTGAAACATCTGAAGGTGTGCAAGTGACGGCTGGCTTGTACAGTAAGAACGGAGGGTTGGATCCCTTTTTGTGCAGCAGTCCCAGCACATGTGTGTGCATGGCTGTCAAAGACAGGAGATGCGCATCCAATAGAAAGCTTGCTTTGCATTGGCAAGGAAGGCTAGCATTATGCGCTGGTCGCAGTGATAGATCTCATCCTCTCAAAGCCTGCAGGCATGTTCAAAACAGGAGGAGCATGGAGAGCTCCCAGGTTCATTCACTCAAGGCTCTTTCAGAGCAGCTCATTGTAAATCAGTTTACTGGATAACTGCAGGCTTCCAACAGCCAGGTTATCCAGAGTGAATATCCCACTGGTGTGTTTTGCAGATGTGGCAGGCGACAATACTCTGCATGCCCACACCCTTAAAAGAATATCCTGGGGAGTGGTGGTGGTGGTTGTTTTGCAGCGAAACATAACACTCTCTTCTGTATTAGCCTATGAAAGAATAACTTAATTTCTTCTCTGGTTGTTTTAGCAATATGCACCTTTACTGGCTGTATTCAGCACCCAGGGCCAATCAGAGCTGATCCTTCTCCAGAAGGTTCAGGAGTACTGTTATGATAACATCCACTTTATGAAAGCCTTTCAGAAGATTGTGGTGCTCTTTTATAAAGGTATTTGACCATACCTCTTTCCATCCTCCCTTCCTTCCTTTTTCCACTATTCAATTTACATAAAATGTTTAAAGAGGGTTAAAACATCAGGACTCCAATAGTTCATCCAATAGGTATAGCATGAGGCACATGAAAGGATGTGTCCGCTGCCTGTTTTTCTCTTTCTGTTCTATAAAAGCTGAATGTGCCAGGATTCTGTTGCGGGCTGGCCTGCATCTTCCTGCCCTGTGAATTGCTGCAGCTCCAGTGTTATTGTGCTGTAATACTTCCCATTTAAGAGATGTCTGGTGATACCGCTTTAGCTTGCAGTGCAATAAAATACAGGCGCATTTAAACCTGGGACTTGTCCACTGGAATTGTTACATAGGAACACAAGAAGCTGCCTTATACTGGGCTGGACTTTTGCTTCTCGTATCTCAGTATTGTCTACACTGACCGGCAGCGCATTTCTAGGGTTTCAGAGAGGGTTCTCTGCCAGCCTTAGCCGGAGATGTCAGGAATCAAACATGGGACCTTCTGCGTGCAAGGTGGTTACTCTTTGTCTGACCCACAGCCTTGCCCCATCCAGAAGGAGCCTGCTGTTTCTTGCTGCCTCCTCTTCAACTTCACGTATTCCTGCTTTCCAGTAAAGGAGATCTGTGTGCCCTAATTTGCCCACTTCTTTTGCATTTCCTTGTTAGCTTTCCCCCCTCTTTATTGCTCAGTTTAAGGAGCAGTGCAGGATGTGAGAAACAATTTTCATTCGATGATCTATGCTCCATTCACATGATAGGCTTCCTGGAGATAAGGAGAGCCATCCCAGGAGTTGTCTTGAGGGCTGCAGAAGGCCAGAAGCAGGCTTTGGGGCGGGTTTGTAATCGGTAGCTTGGGGCTGTCGACTCTTAACTCGTGGCTGAGCATCTCTTGAATTGTGTCTCTGCTGAAAGCGCTTGAAAGCTAAACAGAGATCCTACACCTTAACAGACTCTAAATAGCTTCCCTTGGAAATTTCAATTAACAGCACATCTCTTATTCTATCTCTTTGTTCAGAAAGATCCAGGAAGGCACTTTCAATTGTTTAGCTAAGCTGTCAAATCCCCACCCCCCTCCTCCATTTTCTTTTTATATAAGGGAATGGGTCCGTGGCTTGTTGTCATAGAGACTTTCTGTCTTTCTTTTGCAAGGTGTTAAGAGTATAGTATGACATTGTTGCTATAAATAGTGGAAGGAGGTGGGAAAGTCTTCAACAGGGAAGTTTCATAATGCTCCTTGTTTGCATTGATTGTAGTGCCATAATGACAACAGTAGACCGAGGGATTTGGGTCTGGCAGCTGGAAGTTGTTGAGCCGCCTTCTCTAAAAAAGACAACACTCAAGCCCTTAACAAAATGGAGGGGGAATGAAGACTCTAGCGAAGACAGACACCGGGCCACTTCAAAAGCAGTGGTCACAGCTTGCAAATGCTTCTGAATACCAGTTGCTGGAGAGTGGTCTTGTGCTCGGGCCTTGCTTATGGTCTTCTCAAAGGCATCTGGTTGGCCATTATGAGAGTAGGAAGCTAGACTAGATGGGCCATTGGTCCAATCCAGCAGGCTGTTCTCATATTGTAAATATAATGAATGTCCCTCAAGCCTTTGGCAACTTGATGTCGCTTGGGTGTTTTGGACTACAAATGCTACTATTATGACTGTGCTGGATGGGGCTGATGGGAGTTGTAGTCCAAAACATCTGGAAGTCACCAAGTTGGCAAAGGCTGATGCATATCATCAGCACCAAACCCTGATCTGCAAGGCCACTCCTGCAGAACTACAACTATCCCAAAGATGCCTCACATGGTCAACTGCCATGTGTTCAATTTAACTGGAGATATCTTGCCAACTAACCCAGTGCCCATGACTCTTGTCCACCAGACATATGATATGAGTTAATTTTAAGTTCATTAAAAAAAAAAATTGATTACATCCCATATTTGCAAAACAGGAGCTATCTGTTGCCTTGCAGATTCCCCCAAAGGCATGTGTGTGGGCCTTTGCTCCTCATGTCTATAACAGTCCCCTAGGGCCGAAAGGAGTGGGTGGTTGGAATTGGTTCCAGCCACTGGGAATGTCGCCACGAATTGCTTCACGGGCTTTGCTCAGACTGACATCACTTGGGGCAGCAACGGGGGAGCTACACTTCCCACAACTGCTCAGCTAAAATTGCGGCAGCATTTAAAATGTCATCTTAATCATTTTTAATCATAAATAGCGAACTATAAATCCCCCCCTCTGGTGTTCCTTGTACTTCAGAAAGCAACCTAGGGGTATGATTAAGTGCACCCTGTCCTGCATGATTGCTTAATTGAGCAACTCTCTGACAAGAGAATATTATATTTTTTGGGAACTACTGAAGGCATGAATAAATTACAAGTTGTCTTTCTCGAGATTAAAGGAAAATTCAGTTGACCTTTTAATTCACACTGGTGACTCGTTCAGTCTATTTTTCTGTGCTTGTTCAAGGCCTGTTCAAGGTCCCTTCATTCTCTTTTGACTCTTAAGCAGGTTGTGCATAAGGAAGACAGTTCTTTCCCACTTCCATGTGATCCCTATTTTTACCTTTTACAAGTTCTATTGTCTCCTTCAGAAAGCTCTAGCTACCTAAATGGATTCCAGTCCCCGGCAGCGACCAGATGAGTGATCCAAGTCAGTTTTAGCACCTGCCTGCAATTTTTTGCAGTCAGTAGGACTTCAAGCAGTACATAAAATAAGCGCTAAGCGATCTGAACAGAACCCAAGACAGAATACTTGTTGACATTTGTCTTGCAGTTAATTACAATGTCCTGGTGGGCATGTGAGATTAGCTGAGAGGCTTCCTAGCCAAGTCAGGAAAATGTGTATAAAATGGTCCTTATTAACTGAAGCTGAATCCATTCTTCAGCACCTGCAACACTGAAGAGTTTCTGTCCCTGTTCCAGGGACTTCCTCACCAGATGTTGAACCATAAGTCCTCTTACCTTTGAGCATCTGAGGTTGATGGGAGTGGGGGTCCGACAACAGCTGCAGAGCCATGGGTTCCTCATCCCTACCCAATACCCCAAAAACATCCTAGGGTAACAACACCCTTTTCCAGTTCATTGTCTTCGGCTTGAAACCATAAGGCAGCTCTCTGGGTGGCCAATGCTTTTCAATGCACTGCTATTCCACCCACTCCAGAGCTCTCAGGAGACAGTGGGAACTCTCACAGGGTCTCATATGACCTGGGAGTGCAGAAGAGGCTGCCTTTGCTGTGGGGGTCTGCAGTGCAAAGAACTGGGATTACCGTTGATTCCTGTTTAAAGCCAATGCATATGATTATTACAGCACAACTTAAAACAAATGTGACGAAGCTATTCACAAAATAAGTGCAGCGAGCCTTAAAAGGAACATAAAATCAAGAAACAGCTGTTCAATTAGTTTGATCTGGGAACAGATGTTGTTAGCTTACAGCAGGGCTGGGGAACTTGTGGCCTTCCTGATGCTGTTGGACTCCAACTCCCATCATTCCAACCAGCACTGCCAATGGCAAAGGATGATGGGAGCTGAAGTCCAGTAGCATCTGGTGGGCCCAGTCTTCAAGTTACTTCAGTTATATAGAAGTCTGTGCTGTGTCAAAGTTGGTAAATCCCATATAAGGATGGTGATGTACATGATCGTCATTGGATTTTCTCTGCAAGCATCAGTGATTGGCCTCTGCAAACAATAAATGACACATGTGTAAGTTTTCATGTGAGATTCATGAAAACCCTCATGTGGAGGCTGCTTCTGTGACAGAATTCTGGCAGAGTGTACCAAAGCAGCCCTGGACCTATAGAGTTCCTTGCCACAGTCAGTGCAAATGTGACCGGCTTTCTAAAATGGTTGTGGGAATCTATGGAAGATAGATCCTTGCTACTTAGAGCATGGAAAGGGCAACCAAAACAGTAAAGAGACTGGGGCAGAGGTATATAAAATTATGCATGGTCTAAACAAAGTAGGTAGAGAGAAGTTTTTCTCCCTCTCCTAATGCTAGGACCCAGGTCAACCAATGGAGATTAACAGTCCCTGTAGCTCAGATGTAGAGCTTCAGCCTTGCATGCAAAAGGTTCTGGATTCAATCCCTGGCATTTCCAGTTAGGGCTAGAGCAGACTTCCTGTCTGAAACTGTGGAGAACTACTGCCAGTAGTTGTAGACGATACTTATCTAGATGGAGCCAATAGGGTGGCTTGGTATTAGACAATTTCCTTCATTCCTAATGTGGTAAAATTCAGGACAGACCAAAGAAAGCGCCCAGTTAAACTCTGGAACTCAGTACCACAAGATGTCATGATGGTCACCAACTTAGGACAGTTGTAAATTAATGAGGCTGCCAGTGGTTACTAGTCATGATGCCTACATTTAATATTATATTTAGTATGAGAGATAGTTCAGTCAGTAGAGCGTGAGACTCTTAGTCTGAAGGTCATGAGTTTGAGCCCCACGTTGGGCAAAAGATTCCTGCATTGCAGGGGGCTGGGCTAGATGATGTTCATGGTCCGACCCAACTCTACGATTCCATGATTTCCTCTCGTTTTGGAGCAGCCTGCCTCTGAATTCTCATGAGTGGGAGAGTGTTGCTGTGCTTCTGTTATGCTTGTGTGAGAACAGAAATGCTGGGCTAGATATAACCTTGGTCAGACCCAGCAGGGCTTTTCTGATGCTCTGTTGGGGCTTACTTTCCATGGCAACCTGAAACGAAGAATCCATGTTTAGATTATAGACACCAGATGGCTCCCACAGAGATGGCCATCTTTGCCCTTGATGTAGAATGAATAGGCAACACCAGGTGGGCAACTGGCCTTCCTCTTGGCGGCATGGCTGACGTGTTGCAGATCGTTAACATTTTAACCAGAAATGGAGGAAGCAATTTTATGTAACGTGAAATTATTTTAAGTGCTTGATCACTGAATACTAGCGGTGCAGTTAAGTCTCCCTTGTTTCTCCGTTTCCAGCTGCAGCCCCTCCTGTCATGCTTTGCTGACGATTGAAGTGGTGTAGTCACATTAAAGCCCTTTTTTAAAAAAACAGACAAAAAAACTAGCAGCAGTTTTGGGGTTTGTGTGTGCTAATTCTCTGCCCAGAAACACTTCCTAACTGTATACTCCCTGGTTTTGAATTGCAGCTGATGTCCTAAGTGAAGAAGCCATCCTGAAGTGGTACAAAGAGGCACATGTTGCCAAAGGCAAAAGTGTCTTCCTTGACCAGATGAAGAAGTTTGTTGAGTGGCTACAAAATGCTGAAGAAGGTAAGGTTCTCCTCCTCCTTTTTTCTTGGTATATCTGGGATATTAAAGTTCCGCAATGGGACCAAGATTTACATCAGGGGTGAGGAACTTTTTTTCAGTCCAAGGGCCACATTCCCTCATGGACAACTTTCTGGGGGCCACATGCAAGGGGTGGGCAGGTGCAACAGATGCGATTCTTATTTTTGTATTCCAGCCACACACATCAGAGATATTTTATGCCTGCAACTTTCTATCCAGGAAAGCAAGAGGCATTATTGAGAGCTCAGGATATGTTCAGCCAGACAAATGACCTGGAGAGGTTGTGTAGGAGAACCAGTGAGGGCTTCAGCCAGAGGAGGAAGGGTTAGGAAGAGTCCTGAGGCCTGGAGGGCCACATCTGTGTCATGGAATTCTACTCAATATTGATCCAGAGCAGATTCCAGCGTATAGTTAGCAGAGTAAAAACTTAAACACGTTGCAGGATTCCCAAAAAAATAGGCCAGAGGCAATTAATATTTCATCCAGCAGAGCTTTACTGCTACTGAAGGCAAATGAACATAATGGTCACAAATCCGATATACATTCAGGATTGGCACTCTCCATAAGAAATCCAGTTGCAGCAGACTTAACTTAAACTTACAATAACTTATAGTAAGACTAAACCTTAACACTACATACCTTCTTGCCTCTATAATAAGTCAGCATGACCTTATCAGAAGAGATAACGGAACCAGTTTAAGCCAGCTGTACTCAACTTCTCTGAAGGAATAACCCAAACATCATGAACCTTCTGCTTGTTTCTTTCACACAAAGAAGCTTCCAGAACCCTCTTGAATTAATTAGAATAGGAGAGATCTCTGCACATCAGATCAATACTTTCTGCACTAAGAAATACAAACTGACAATCTGGCCTCCAGGCCTGATGTTCCCAACCCTCAGATTGGACTGGTCATCTCCAGCTTCTGGGTTCTTCATGTGTCTGGGCCATTTTTGCACAGTAGTGCAAAACTGAACCTTCCCCAATGTGTGTGAATGTGGCCACACCCACCCACCCAAATACACTTTATGTTGGTTAAATGGCTTGAATCCCTTCCCCGCCCCCAATTGGGGATTTTAGCTTGTCCTCATTCTAGTCAGGAAAGAATTCTGAAGGAATGGTTGTTTATAAATACAGTGGTGCCCTGCAAGACGAATGCCTCGCAAGACGAAAAACCCGCAAGACGAAAGGGTTTTCTGTCGCGGAGGCGCTTCGCAAGACGAATTTCCCTATGGGCTTCCTTCGCAAGATGAAAACGTCTTGCGAGTCTCGCCATTTCCCCCCCGCTTCCCCCCCTTTTTCAAAGCCGCTAAGCCGTTAATAGCCTTTTAACAGCTTAGCCGCTAAGCCCGCTAAGCCGCTAATAGCGCTAAATCGCTAATAGCGCTAATCCGCTTAGCCGTTAATGGGGTTGCTTCGCAAGACAAAAAAACCGCTAGACGAAGAGAATCGCAGAACGGATTCTTTCCGTCTTGCGAGGCACCACTGTAAGCAGTTGCTTCTTTTGCAGCAGCCTCTGAAAGGAGTTCAGATGACAAACAAGATGTCAGTCAAGTGTGCCCACTATAGCATAGCTTATATATAAAACAGGATACAGTAATGATATGTGATTCAAAACCATTTGTGGGTTTCATGCCACAAATATGTATTTGGGGTGAGGGGGCTTCGACCAGGAGCTCATTTATTGGGCATGATTTCAGCTGCGATACGAAGCATGCTTCTCAGCGATAACTATGGGAACATTAACTTTACTCTGTTCCTAAACCAAACGATCAGTGTGGCTCCAATATGTGCAGAGCTCTTCACCAGCATGAGCCGTTCCACTCTTGATTTGTCTCCTGATTTGATCCAGACTCTTAATTTGTCTTAATCAGCACCTCCTTGTGCGTTATGGCAAATCACTTGTGAAACGGATGTGGCCCAATTGCCTAGCTAAGGTGCGTGAGTGCGAATCCTACTGGCCAGGCCTTTGCAAACACTTAAAGGAAAAACTGTCCCAGAGCTTTCCACACTTTTTATGTTGGTGACACACTTTTTGGGCATGCATCATTTTGCAACACAGTAGTTCAGTTTTACTAGCAAGGTAAAGGTAAAGAGACCCCTGACCATTAAGTCCAGTTGTGGCCAACTCTGGGGTTGATGTGCTCATCTCGCTTTATTGGCCGAGGGAGCCGGCGTACAGCTTCTGGGTCATGTGGCCAGCAGGACTAAGCCGCTTCTGGTGAACCAGAGCAGCGCACGGAAATGCCGTTTACCTTCCCGCCGGAGCGGTACCTATTTATCTACTTGCACTCTGACGTGCTTTCAAACTGCTAGGTTGGCAGGAGCAGGGACTGAGCAACGGGAGCTCACCCAGTCGTGGGGATTCGAACCGCCGACCTTCCGATCGGCAAGTCCTAGGGTCTGTGGTTTAACCCACAGCGCCACCCGCGCCCCATTTACTAGCAAGCCAGAGGTTAAACTAACCTTCTCCCAGCCCCAGGAGGAGCACAGGGAGTGTTTGTGCGACACACCTACACACAGGTGTCATGACACACAGTTTGCATACAAATCTGTGAACATTTGCCAGAATCACTGGACTGAAGGTTAGATATGGATTCAAACCGATCGGCAAAACTCCTCTTGCTTTGTCATACGAGTCCTGTTAGAAAGGGAGGGGAGTGACTGGGAGGGGAAAACTCTAATGGAAAAAGGTAATTTTTAAGGCGCCAACTCAACTGTAGAAGCTGAGTTGGACTGTGTAATACAGAGTCGTTTTTCTGGTTCCAAGAGCTGCTTTCTCCCCCACCTTTCTTCTGATGACCACCCATGGAGAGTTATTTTTGCTTTCTGCAGAAAGTCTTTAAGCAGCTCCCCTTGAAGACTAATCCCATATTAGCTGCACATGAGATTGGCAGGTTATAATTATTAGGACTTGCCTGCTTCCCCTGCAAAATCCAAGCTTATTATTTGCTTTTAGTCCGTTTCTATCAACAATCAAAGGTTGCTGGTTCCCTCCTTTTCTTTTATTTTTTACGGCAATACTTGTTAGAACTGATGTGGAGAGTAACAACCTGTGTCAAGATCTTGTAGTGATAGAAATGTTAGCAAAAAAACATTCTGTCCTGAAATGTCAAAGAGCCCTGAAACATTATTTTTAGTTTAAAATATCTTGGGGCTTTCTTTCTTTTTTTGTATTTTGGCAAACAGCAGGCACTCTGCTCCCCCCCCCCTTTCCTCTGCAGAGAATTCTGTCTTTAATCTGCCTCTAGCAAATTCAGAAAGTGTAGCTGAAATCAGAATAAAGAGAAGGCTCTGAAAAATCAGAATGAATGTGTCAAATGCACACATACATACATATAAGAGAAAGAAAGAGATAATTGGTTTAATACACATTTTGAAATGTGCTTGTGTTGCTGTGAATCAGGTAAAGTATATTGCTGAGAAGGCTTGCAGGTTGTTGTAGTTGTTGTTGTTGTTGATGATTTATTATTACCCTGAGAGTCACCAGCCAAAGCCAGGTACAAAAGATATATGCTTAGAATTCTAAAAATCTGCCCAGGGTTTTACCGTGAATACCAGAACTGAACAGAACTGATCTGATCTGTCTCTCTCCCTCCCTCATCCCCAACTACCACACACCCAGCTTCCTTCAGTTCAGCAGCCATACAGTCTAGGGGAGGAATCATTTGGTTGTTGCCATTGTTATATAGCTGGGAAGTGGGAGATCCTTGTTGATCCTTGCTTCAAATTGCCCAGAGATCTACTAGCAGATCCTGATCCACCCCGATGCATTGGGAATCTTGGCTCTATCCCAGGCATAGGCAAACTCGGTCCTCCAGCTGTTTTGGGACTACAATTCCCATCATCCCTGACCACTGGTCCTGTTAGCTAGGGATGATGGGAGTTGTAGTCCCAAAACATCTGGAGGGCAGAGTTTGCCTATGCCTGCTCTATCCCTTTGTGGCGTAAGACCAACTTGCCCCATCTCTTGTGCCAGAGAAGCTGCTGCCATTGGGGGTCAAGCCTCCATGTGGGATGCTGAGGAGCCACTGAGAGACAGTGGGCATGAGAATGGGGAGACAGACTTTCGTCCCAAGGGCTACGGGAGGAGTCTCGTCTCCTTAGTGCAGGATTGCTGCGGGACTACAACTCCCATGATCCCTGACTTGCTGGTTGATGGAAGATGGAGCCCAATAACACCTGAAAGTATTCAGATCTCCCACCTCTGCTGCAGTACAATATAGTGCATTTGATTCATTGATTGAGGACTCAGCTACATTAGCCACGTTACAACACTATAACTGCATTATAAACATGCGGCACCAGAGCACAAAACTTTGCGCGACTTTAATAGAGTGTTTTTTTTCTTTTGTTATAATGCTTTAATTTATGACTTAGTTATAGTGGTTTTCCCCCTGTGTGTAGTAGATCCAGCCTTAAAATAACATTTGGGGCTTGTTAAAGGAATAACTGTATAAATGTTGCCACATGAATTGTTTTAATAGTTGGAGAAAAATCTTCACTTTTCCTCTGCTCTCAATCCCTCCCTCCCTCTCTCACCTCTCAGAATCCGAATCTGAAGGGGAAGAAAACCAAGATGGCTGAACAAAGCACAAAACATATTCGCTGTGGCCGGCTGCTTCTTGCGGAATTTTGTACCGTTCAAAGAGAAAGACTCTTACTCCAGTGTCATACCGAAAATTCTAGGCTAGGCTTTCCTTTTGTTTAGAAGAATAAAATGTTGGAGCCCTGAGACATTAAATGCTGAGACTCTTCCTCTGGCGCCCTGTACACTATTGTAGGCAGAGGCATTCAGCAAGTAAACAACATATAGGAAAACTGAAGTAATATCCTTTAAGGACTCCTTTTTTATTAACAGTCTTCAGGTACTACATATGAACACTTCAGTGTTTCTCCATAGGGATGTTCTGTGCGTGTAGCTCAATATTTGCTTGTGTGTGATTTGACATAATCACATTTTGGGGAAATTAAATGGCTTTTAAAAATCTTACTTTCATGTTTCTGCGCATTTTTCTTTTGCTTCAGAAGTGGGCTTGCATGTGACTAACTACTGCTAACCTTCTGCAGAAGGATTTAATAATAATTTTGCTATTTGCACCCTGCCCATCTAACTGAGTTGCCCCAGCCACTCTGGGCAGATGTTTTGGAAGGTCCAGTCTACGCTTTACCTCAGGCTTTGCCAACCTTGTGGGTATTTTGGACTACAACTCCCATCAGCCCTAGCAAGCAGGACCAAGCTGGCTGAGGCTGATGGGAGTTGTAGTCCAAAGTATCTGTAGGAAACCAGATAGGCAAAGGCTGCTCCGCCTGGTGAATATGGCAAGCTTCTTCCTTGGTGTGACTCTCTCTGCATCATCATTTTTACACCCGTGACAGACTGCTCTAGGAACAAATGGTGCTGGGTTCGAAACTCTTTGGGTCCTTGCAGGGTTTCCATGAAAAATGTGTGGCGGTTATCTATTCCAGGAGAGATGAGAACCCTGTGGCCTTCCAAATGTTTCTGGACTACAACCCTAATAATCTATATCCACTGGCCATGTCAGTTGGGGCTGATGGAACACAGATCCCCTAGTCCTGTGTTACAGCAAAGGGAAAAACAGCTTTCCACATGGAAACGTTAATAGCATGTTTACCAACCCTAAAACACCTATATTAGAGTTGAGTTTGGGTTGCTTTGTTTTTAAATAAGAAATAACAACTTTGGGAATTCCCTGCCCTGTCTCATACAAGTCATCCATTGCTGTTTTTCATTCTATTTTATATAGCTTAAAACCCATTTCTATTAATCTGAACCTGTAATTGGTTATAATAATCGATTAAAACAACTTTTAAGAGACTTCTGTATATGTTAAATAAATAAATTTTAAAACACTGACTGATTAATTGGCAGGATTTTATTTTTTTAAAAAAGAACTACAATACAGTGGTACCTCTGGTTGCGAACGGGATCCGTTCCAGAGGCCCATTCGCAACATGAAAAGAATGCAACCCGCAGCGGCGCGTCTGCGCATGCGCAGGTTGTGATTCACCGCTTCTGCGCATGCGCGTGACGTCATTTTGCACGTGTGCGCGAGTGGCGAAACCCGGAAGTAATCCTTTCCAGTACTTCCAGGTTGCTGCAGGACGTGACCTGAAAGAACGTAACATGAAGCGGACGTAACATGAGGTATGACTGTATTTTTTAATACAAGGACTTGTAAATTGGTAGCAAGCATCCTCTCAAGAGGCAATTCGCTTTTCACAAGAGGGGTGGGGAAAGCCTTTTGCTAAGACAATGCTTGCTACAACACAGGAGCATTATTTAAAAACAAACTTGCATTTACCCATGGGAAAATTAATATGAATGTAATTGATTGGTTATACAACTTATGGTTAGGGAGTGATCCTACAGCAAGATCTGCTGGGCTGGATCCAGCAGATCTTCAGCTGAGCCAGGAGGTTCCCAATGCAGCCAGGCTATGCCGGCTTAGCTCTGTCATCTTTACCTCATCTGGAGAGAGACCTCAGTGTAACTCTTCAGTCCTGGCTCAGCTAGGACCCAGCCAGCTGAGCTGATCCCAGTGGATATTAGGCCAGCGTATGCCCTGAAAACAGGGTGCTGTGGTGGGATAGAAATCAGGCTTCCCCAACCTGGTGCCCTCCAGATGTTTTGGACTGCAATTCCCACCATCTCTTGAGGTTGATGGGAGTTGTAGTCTAAAACATCTGGAGGCTACCAGGTTGGGGGAAGGCTTTAACCATTAAAGCCTACTGCTTCTGATTCAAAGTACAGTTGTACCTTGGTTGTTGAACGGAATCCAGTCCAGAAGTCCGTTTGACTTCCAAAAACGTTTGACAACCAAGGCACGGCTTTCGATTTGCTGCAGGAGCTTCCTGCACGCAAGTATAAGCCACATCGGACGTTCAGCTTCCAAAGAACGTTCCCAAACCAGAACACTCACTTCCCGGTTTGCAGCATTCAGGAGCCAAAACGTTTGACTCCCAAGGCATTCGGCTTCCAAGGTATGACTGTATAAGCTTTGTCATCTAAGTGGAACATAGAATAGCATACCATGGTTTCACTGAAGTCACAGCACCAAAAGTAGAAAGCAAAATCCTACTAGCAGACAGCTCTCGGCCAAGTAATAATTTAAGGTGTATTGCTTTCTGAAAGCAAAATGTAAAGGGCTTACGGTAACTATGACAACTAAATAATGAAATTGCTAATAGAACAGTGTGTGACCATATCCAGTTATGCCTGCAGGGAAATAGTGAGGAGCGGTAGGGTGCCCTTATGCAGTGATGTCACTGTGGGCAAACAATGCTGTCTTTAAGGCACTGAAGTACGGAGAATATTGTTAAATACTCATCAGCTCCATTAGTGGGATTTTTTTTTAAAAAGAGAGGTAGCCATGTTAATCTTCTGCATCAGAAGCAATAGTATTTTGCAGGATCTGAAAAGCGGATAACTTTCTCATTGGGGGTGCATGTTTCTAGCCCACAATAACAGGGCCTCCTGTTGTTGTTGTTGTTGTTGTTGCTGTTGTTGTTAAAATTTGTATACCACCATATACCCATAGATTTCAGGGCAGTTCACAACACACACACACACACACACACACATATATATATATATGTTTGTTTGTGTGCATGTTGTGTGTATGTTGGGGGGGAGAGAGAGTATATATACAATATTTATATGTATATATAAAATGTGTGTGTGTGTGTGTGTGTGTGTGTGTGTGTGTGTGTGTGTATATATATATATATATATATATATATATATATACAGTATGTATATATACTAGATGATGTATGTGCATATATATTACATGTATGCATGTGTCCACACACACACACGTACACACAGTACAATATATTACATCTTGAGCATGTTGACTGACCTTGAAGAGTACCTGTTTTCTACCTTTAGCCAGAGCAGTCTAAACAGCATCAGGAATCTGCAGTGGGGGAAGAACTATGGGCTAGACAATTTGGCTTTTGCTTTGGATAGAACTGACCTGCTGGCATCTTCTGTAAACCCATTTTTGAGAAACCAAAACATCCACCTTGCTGCCTAAGCCATTCCCCCCGCTCCTTTAAAGCCATCGTTGAAATGTCAAAATATAAACAATCAATTGTGAAACACAGAGTAGTACATAGGAATGTGCTTTATACTATGTCAGAATAATTGTCCAGCTAGACCAAGAGGGGAAAACCTTTTGTAGTTTGACAGCAATGGGTGGAGCCAGAGACAAGTGTTCTAGATTAACCGATCCAGGAAAAAAAAAGATTTACCTGTTTCAATTTTTGTCATGTCTACCACATATTAGAATATCCAGTCCTATATGGCTGTCTTCAGAAGTAAACCCTGCTGGGTTTGGTGGGGTTATTCTTTTTAAAAAGTATGCAGCAGATTTAAAATAATGTAGATAGAACAGACCAATGCAGCTACTGTTCTAGAAAGTCAGTGAAAGTAATTTCTTTCTGACTTTAGTGTGCTACTCACATTTATACACAACCTTTTACATTGTAATTTGTTCTCAGGCAGCTTCTTTTCTCCAATCCATAAAACGGGAGTGGGTGGGTGTTAAAATGCCCCTTATGTAGTCTTAAACTACATAAACAGAAAAACAATGAGGAAATGAGCAGAAAGAAAGGAGCTCTGGCGGCACCAAGGGCCTCAACATGGCCCTGTGGGGTACAAGTTGCTCACCTGTGATTTAGATCAGTCTTGTCTAGAGTCTCAGGTCTGGGGATAGTCTCAGTGCTATCCAATCCTTTTAATTGGAGCAACAGGAAGTGGGCCACATGTAAAAACATGCAAGGTGTTACAACTGAATTGCAAAGGTAAAGGTAACGGGACCCCTGACCATTAGGTCCAGTCGCTGATAACTCTGGGGTTGCGGCGCTCATCTCGCTTTATTGGCCGAGGGAGCCGGCGTACAACTTCCGGGTCATGTGACCAGCATGACTAAGCCGCTTCTGGCGAACCAGAGCAGCGCACGGAAACACCGCTAACTTTCCCGCCAGAACAGTTCCTATTTAATTGTAAAGGTAAAGGTACCCCTGCCCGTACGGGCTAGTCTTGACAGACTCTAGGGTTGTGCGCCCATCTCACTCAAGAGGCCGGGGGCCAGCGCTGTCCGGAGACACTTCCGGGTCACGTGGCCAGCGTGACGAAGCTGCATCTGGCAAGCCAGAGCTGCACACGGAAACGCCGTTTACCTTCCTGCTAGTAAGCGGTCCCTATTTATCTACTTGCACCCGGAGGTGCTTTTGAACTGCTAGGTTGGCAGGCGCTGGGACCGAGCAACGGGAGCGCACCCCGCCGCGGGGATTCGAACCGCCGACCTTTCGATCGGCAAGCCCTAGGCGCTGAGGCTTTTACCCACAGCGCCACCCGCGTCCCTCCTATTTAATTGTAGCCCTCCTCAAAAGACCCTGCTCTACGTGTTCACGTTTGTTTCCCAGACCGTGCAGTATCAATG
The DNA here is from genome assembly GCF_964188315.1 of Podarcis muralis. Taxonomy (NCBI): domain Eukaryota; kingdom Metazoa; phylum Chordata; class Lepidosauria; order Squamata; family Lacertidae; genus Podarcis; species Podarcis muralis. The sequence goes on from NC_135666.1 coordinate 33,443,441, forward strand.
GCTGCTCTGCACTTAAACAGTCTAGGAAACGAAAGGAGCATCATCATCAGAAGAGTGTAGAAAAGAGAACTCGCCTGGTGTTTCTCTTGAGGAATCAGTGGATCCAGAGGATCCTTACATCCCTGACAAGGACAAATAGCCTTTTATGCACAAACACTTGGTGCCAAGCCATGCAATAGCGTTATTCAAACAAATATGTTTATATGGAAACAAAGGGTCTTTCTTTTTTAATTTGGTTGAAACCCTAACCTAATAGTCATAAAAGGATACTTGCATGTTCAACTTCACTCCAAGGTTGTTAAAGCCTCCTTTGTTGACTCATGGCGCAGTCTGTAAGAAAAAGGAAGGAATAGAAAATTATCCTGCAGAAGAGTTGCTTTGCTGGATGGGTGTTATTAAATGTCTGCTTCTGTAGCAATTTCCTGAGAAGTTACTAAGGGCCAAGAGGAAATCCCTAAAGTGTCAACATCTGGTGCTTTGTTCTCCAAGTTGTTCTTATTCATATCCCATCATTTGAACTGGGTTCTGATGCCTACATTTGATGAAAAGTACTAACTTAAGCGGGACGCAGGTGGCGCTGTGGGTTAAAGCCTCAGCACCTAGGACTTGCCGATCGAAAGGTCGGCGGTTCGAATCCCTGCGGCGGGGTGCGCTCCTGTCGTTCGGTCCCAGCGCCTGCCAACCTAGCAGTTCGAAAGCACCTTCGGGTGCAAGTAGATAAATAGGGACCGCTTTCTAGCGGGAAGGTAAACGGTGTTCCGTGTGCTGCCCTGGCTTGCCAGAGCAGCGATGTCACGCTGGCCACGTGACCCGGAAGTGTCTGCGGACAGCACTGGCTCCCGGCCTATAGAGTGAGATGAGCGCACAACCCTAGAGTCTGGCAAGACTGGCCCGTACGGGCAGGGGTACCTTTACCTTTACTAACTTAAGCACAGATCTTGACTTAGGATGCTGGTGTTGCGGAAAGAAGCGGATGCAAGTTTTTTGCAAAATCGACATGACTTCAAAGAGTTTACTTTCTTCCTACATTTCTAACATTTCCTCAACAAAAGTCTCAATTTGTGAACTGTATTTGCTTCCTTGTTGGAAGATGGGAGACTAGACCACTCCTCCAGACCAGGCAACCTGTGCATTGAATAACTGTCAAAATCTGTTTGCAAAAAGCTCATGAAACGGTTAGATTCTATCCGGTTTTCATTGAGCGTTTGTTCTGAGTTGTTTATAGGGAGGTTATATGACAATGAGCATTCATCCTGATTTACTTGTAGGGTGTTTATATACCTTCCTATTAATCATTTGTTCATTTCACACTTTTCAATGCATTTCCCCATCACTTTCCTAACTGCAAACAGTCCACTTCCCTTTTAAAGTGAATTTGTTGTGCTAGGGCACTTTAACCTAAATTTCGTAGTATGTGCTAGAATCCCTCCCCCAAAACACTGACAGCCATGGGGTTTTATAAAGTGTAAGATAGACTAAAGGAGCTTCTAAGATCCAAGATGTAACTGAACGACTGCAAGGAATCATAAAACCCACTGACAAATACCCCTTCCTCTTGGTTCATGTGGGAACCAATGACACTGCAAGCAATAGCCTCCAGAAGATCAAAAGAGATTACGAGGCTCTGGGCAGGAAATTGAAGCAATTAAATGCACAAATTGTCATCTCATCTGTCCTCCCAGTTGAACGACGTGGCCCAGGGAGAGAGGGAAAAATAGTGGAAGTGAACAACTGGCTTCGCAAATGGTGTAAACAGGAACGGTTTGGATTCTTAGATCACGGAATGCAGTTTCTTGAAGATGGACTTCTGGCAAGCGATGGGCTGCACCTCACAACGGTTGGGAGGAATGTTTTTGCAAAAAATCTCAGAAACCTCATCAGGAGGGCTTTAAACTGACTAATGTGGGGGAGGGAGACAGTGCTCCTGAAGGTAGGAGTCTATCAATTGATGAAGATGATCATCCAAATGTCATAGACCGAATGGAGCAAAGAGCATGCAGACCTAGTGGTGGGAGGAAAAAATCCTTAAATAAGAGACACAGGGGAATGATTAATGGACTTCAATGTCTGTACACTAATGCGCAAAGCATGGGAAATAAACAGGATGAGCTTGAGCTCCTGGTACAGCAAACTAAATATGACATAATAGGAATCACTGAAACCTGGTGGGATAAATCCCACGATTGGAATGTAATAATGGAGGGATACAATCTATTTCAAAGAAACAGACCAGACAAGAAAGGAGGAGGAGTGGCGTTATATGTCAGGGATGTGTATACCTGTGAAGAGATCCAAGATTTAGAACCTCAAAGCCAAAGTGAGAGCATTTGGGTCAAAATTAAGGGAGAGAAGAATAACAGTGACCTCATTGTGGGAGTTTACTATAGATCCCCAAGCCAAACGGAGGACATAGATGATGCCTTCCTGGAACAGATGGCCAAGCATGCAAAAGGAAGGGAGATAGTAGTAATGGGGGACTTCAATTACCCGGATATTTGTTGGATGTCAAACTCAGCCAAGAGCATAAGGTCAAACAGATTCCTCACTGCCCTTGCAGACAACTTCATTGCCCAGAAAGTGGGAGAAGCAACAAGAGGAACAGCCATTTTAGATCTGGTCCTAACCAATGTTGATGACCTGGTTAGTGGGGTAGAAGTGGAAGGATCATTAGGCGCGAGTGATCATGCTCTTCTGAAGTTTACTATACAGCGGAAAGGAGCAGCCAAGCATACTAGGACTCAATTTCTTGACTTTAAGAAAGCCGACTTCATAAAGCTTAGGGAAGTGCTGGGTGAGATCCCATGGACAGTAATACTAAAAGGAAAGGGAGTTCAAGATGGCTGGGAGTTTGTTAAGAGGGAGATAGTAAAAGCACAACTTCAGGCAATACCAATGAGACGGAAACATGGAAGGTGCCTAAAGAAGCCAGGGTGGCTATCTAAAGAACTTTTAACTGAGTTAAGATTAAAAAAGGATGTGTACAAAAAATGGAAAAGGGGGGAAACCACCAAAGAGGAATTCAAACAAATAGCCAGCACGTGTAGACACAAAGTCAGAAAAGCTAAAGCACAAAATGAACTCAGGCTTGCTAGAGAGGTTAAAAGCAACAAAAAAGGCTTTTATGGGTATGTTCGTAGCAAAAGGAAGAACAAAGAAACCATGGGGTCACTCAGAGAAGATGGTGAAATGCAAACAGGGGATACAGAAAGGGCTGAACTCCTCAATGCCTTCTTTGCCTCAGTCTTCTCCGATAAAGAAAACAATGCCCGACCTGAAGAATTTGGAGCAAATGATTCAGCAGAGGAAACACAGCCCAGAATAACTAAGGAGATAGTACAAGAATACTTGGCTAGTCTAGATGTATTCAAGTCTCCAGGGCCAGATGAACTGCATCCAAGAGTATTAAAAGAACTGGCAGATGTGATTTCAGAACCACTGGCAGTCATCTTTGAGAATTCCTGGAGAACAGGCGAAGTCCCGGCAGACTGGAGGAGGGCAAATGTTGTCCCTATTTTCAAAAAGGGGAAAAGAGAGGACCCAAATAATTACCGCCCAGTCAGTCTGACATCAATACCAGGGAAGATTCTGGAGCAGATCATTAAGCAAACAGTCTGTGAGCACCTAGAAAGGAATGCTGTGATCACCAATAGTCAACATGGATTTCTGAAAAATAAGTCATGTCAGACTAACCTGATCTCGTTTTTTGACAGAATTACAAGCCTGGTAGATGAAGGGAACGCAGTGGATGTAGTCTACCTTGATTTCAGCAAGGCATTTGACAAGGTGCCCCATGATATTCTTGTAAAGAAGCTGGTAAAATGCGGTCTTGACTATGCTACCACTCAGTGGATTTGTAACTGGCTGACTGACCGAACCCAAAGGGTGCTCATCAATGGTTCCTCTTCATCCTGGAGAAGAGTGACTAGTGGGGTGCCACAGGGTTCTGTCTTGGGCCCGGTCTTATTCAACATCTTTATCAACGACTTGGATGATGGACTCAAGGGCATCCTGATCAAATTTGCAGATGACACCAAACTGGGAGGGGTGGCTAACACCCCAGAGGACAGGGTCACACTTCAAAATGACCTTGACAGATTAGAGAACTGGGCCAAAACAAACAAGATGAATTTTAACAGGGAGAAATGTAAAGTATTGCACCTGGGCAAAAAAAATGAGAGGCACAAATACAAGATGGGTGACACCTGGCTTGAGAGCAGTACATGTGAAAACAATCTAGGAGTCTTGGTTGACCACAAACTTGACATGAGCCAACAGTGTGACGCGGCAGCTAAAAAAGCCAATGCAATTCTGGGCTGCATCAATAGGAGTATAGCATCTAGATCAAGGGAAGTAATAGTGCCACTGTATTCTGCTCTGGTCAGACCTCACCTGGAGTACTGTGTCCAGTTCTGGGCACCACAGTTCAAGAAGGACACTGACAAACTGGAACGTGTCCAGAGGAGGGCAACCAAAATGGTCAAAGGCCTGGAAACGATGCCTTATGAGGAACGGCTAAGGGAGCTGGGCATGTTTAGCCTGGAGAAGAGGAGGTTAAGGGGTGATATGATAGCCATGTTCAAATATATAAAAGGATGTCACATAGAGGAGGGAGAAAGGCTGTTTTCTGCTGCTCCAGAGAAGCGGACACGGAGCAATGGATCCAAACTACAAGAAAGAAGATTCCACCTAAACATTAGGAAGAACTTCCTGACAGTAAGAGCTGTTCGACAGTGGAATTTGCTGCCAAGGAGTGTGGTGGAGTCTCCTTCTTTGGAGGTCTTTAAGCAGAGGCTTGACAACCATATGTCAGGAGTGCTCTGATGGTGTTTCCTGCTTGGCAGGGGGCTGGACTCGATGGCCCTTGTGGTCTCTTCCAACTCTATGATTCTATGATTCTATTCATCATGTTTGGTTACAAATTAGCTACGCTGATACCATCACTGAACCATGGTTAGGAATGATACATGGGTTGCCTGAACCAGATACAGTGGTGCCTCGCAAGACAAAATTAATTCATTCCGCAAGTTTTTTTCTTCTTGCAAGTTTTTCGTCTTGTGAAGCACGGTTTCCCATAGGAATGCATTGAAAATCAATTAATGCATTCCTAGGGAAACCGCTTGCCAGGCTGGCGGTGCGGAGAAGGGCTTTTCTCCCCACCGCAAGCCTTCAGGACAGGTACGGGAACAGAGGGGAAGGCGCGCAGCGCTTCTCCTCTGTTCCCGGGGCTTGCGGTGGGAGGAGGGTTTTTCCTCCCCACCACCAACATTCAGAACAGCATTCTGAATGTTGGCGGTGGGAAGGAAAACCCTCCTCCCACCGCAAGTCTTCAGGACAGCCATCCGAAGGCTGGCGCGGGGAGAAGGTCTCTCCGCCCCGCCGCCAGGCTTTGGAGCATCCTTCCAAAGCCTGGCGGAGGGGCGGAGAGACCTCCTCCCGCCGCCAGGCTTCGGAGCATCCTTCCGAAGCCTGGTGGAGGGGCGGAGAGACCTCCTCCCGCCGCCAGGCTTTGGAGGAGGTCCGAGGACAGTGGGGAAGATGCGCTGCGCTTCCCTGCTGTCCCAGAGATTTCCCTATGGGCTTTCGTCTTGTGAAGGAAGCCCATAGGGAAATTCGTTTTGCGAAGCGCCTCCAAAATGGAAAACCCTTTCGTCTAGCGGGTTTTCCGTCTTGCGAGGTGTTCGTCTTGCGGGGCACCACTGTATCTAAAGGGCTCTTATAGCTGGCCCTACCATGAGACATGATAAGATAGCTGCTTCAGGTGGCAGAATTTGGGTGTCATGGAGACTGGCATTAGTTCTGACCTACTGGGCACAAACTATCTGAGCAAACTTACCTGAAACGAACATGAGCCACACAAGATCAGCCCTTATGCAGCTCCCATACGCAGACCTGGGGTAGCAGAGTGTACACTCTGTATGTATGAAATATTCGTCTCCGCCATGACCAGAGTGAGTTGCCTGAGGTGAGCCTGTTTCTCAGCCTCTGACCCCTATCTACAACATGGGGATAAGAATACTGGCTTCCCTTACAGTGGGGGCGGGGAACCTGTGGTCTTCTAAATGTTGTTGGACCCATCAGCCCCCGTCAACACACAAAAATAATGGATGAGGAAAATGGAAGAGGCAGGCACACAACTCCTGTGATTACTAAGATGTCATGGTGTGTTAAGCTCCATTGCATTTTAACATAATAATCTCCACTAGAGTTTTGCTGTTTTTTAGCTATCTACCTTGAGGGAGGAAGCATGGACTATTTATTTAAATAGGGTGGATGAGCATTGGATGAACATCTTCACAAGCATAAGCCTTAGCCCAGATCTTTTAGCTGCAGCTTGATTCTGATCTGCTGATAAAAAGTTTGTGGTTTCTTTGGACTTGCTTTGCTCCTAATCTAATACAAACCAGCCAGAATAAAAATTGCACTGAAGCCTTTGGTGAAATAAAAAAAAAATTGGGTTCTATTTAGTTTGAAGTCTCATTAATTGCAAAGCAACTGATCCTGCATATTATCTAAACCCTGCACTTGGAAACAGCAACTTTGTGAAACCTGCTCGTTTATTTATTGCATGGGAAAGTCTTTCCCTTGCTGGAAGCTAGTCAGGCAGTATTCTAGACATACAGTAGACTCTTTGTGCCCTCTAGTGTGACTTACTGGGTGTTACATGCAGATTCCATTTATATTTCAAGTCATCTGAACCTAAACACATCACAGTTGCCATTCAGTGGTTGGGCTCTCACTATCAAGTTAAAATGAAGTCAGATATTTATTTATTCTCCTCTTAATTATCTACCACATTTATGTGCTGCTTTTCATCCAAGGCATTCAGTTTGGTCGGTGTTTCATTAAAATGCTTTTCTCTTAAAGGTAAAGGTAAAGGTACCCCTGCCCGTACGGGCCAGTCGTGACCGACTCTAGGGTTGTGCGCTCATCTCACTCAAGAGGCCGGGAGACAGCGCCGTCTGAAGACACTTCCGGGTCACGTGGCCAGCGTGATGAAGCTGCATCTGGCAAGCCAGCACCAGTGCCGCACACGGAAACGCCGTTTACCTTCCCGCTATAAAGCGGTACCTATTTATCTACTTGCACTTAGGGGTGCTTTCGAACTGCTAGGTGGGCAGGAGCTGGGACCGAACGACGGGAGCTCACCCCGCCGCGGGGATTCGAACCGCCGACCATACGATCAGCAAGTCCTAGGCACTGAGGTTTTACCCACAGCGCCACCTGCGTCCCTGCTTTTCTCTTAACCAGTGCTATTTCTCTGGAAAAAGAGGTGCGGGAACTCACCACGAACACCTCCCTCTTTCTCTTAGAATGGCAATGGCACCCACCTGAGAGGGGCCAGAACTGAGTTCCTATGAGTTCCCCCTGAGAAAAAAGCCCTGCTCTTAACAACCTGTGGGGATAATCCTATGGCAAGACCTGCTAGGACGAGAAGTTTAGAATAAGGACGTAAAGAAGACAAGCCTTTGAGATGCTTGTGGAAAACCCACAAACAGGACAGCCAGTGTAAATCCCTCAGAAGGGACAGTCCTAGGGTGGGCTCTTAAACCCATTTAGTTTGGATACATGACACAGCAATCCAGCACCGAACACTCCTGTAAAGGCTCCCCCCCCCCCTTCCAGCAGCAGCAACAGCCAATCAGGGACGGAGCAGGGTAGGAGCGGACCGCACCAGGTGTCATCATGGAGGGGGTGACAGCCCACAATTCCCACCTACCCCGGGTCGTCAGAGGAAGGGGGTGAGTTGCGCTGCTCTGCCGGCGGCCTTCCCCCTTCGTTTTGGCAGTCCCGCTCTCTCGGGCTGCTGCAGTGGGCATGCAGGCAGGCAGGGAGATGATGGGAAGGAGGCTGACAAGCAAACAAGCAGAGGGTGGAGGGGAGGGGAGAAGCAGAAGCTCCCTCAAGTCAGGACCCAAACCCTGTCACCCCCCCCCCAAAAAAGCTCAACAACTTTGGCCAACCCTCCCCTAAAAATAGCTCAACAACGTTGGCCAACATTTTCTATTTCTGGGGAATGATCAGGAGCTCACCAAGTTAGTGGCTAAATATCTCTATTTGGTTTTTTGTCATCGAAATACACTGCAGAACTTTGGTCAATCCTTCCCTAAAAGAAGTTCAACAACTCCTGGCAATGTCAATTGGGAGATCGCAGCCAGTATTTTTATACTGTAAGTAGATGGCAGTCTCTTGGGAGTCCAACTAGATTTCAATGTGGGGGGGGGGGGGATGACAAGAAATTTTCCACACCGGGTACCACCTGACCTTGCTACGCCACTGCAGCCAAGCTGCCAAATTGAGATTTGATCTGGCATAACTTTACCATGGCTTAATTTCACTTGCTTGCTTTACACTTGTGCCTAGGGTTGCTCTTTAAGCAGCATCAGACAAAAAAGAAAATGGGAGAGGGGAGTGAAATATAAAGCAACTCCGATAATCCTGAATATCCTTTAATTTTGTTCAATAACGATGGTACACAACGACCAGGACGTACAGTAAGGGCGTTCTGAGAGGGGTAAAGCCAAAACGGTACTTGGTTCCAGCTACAATTCTATGTGCGCTTCCAAAATTAATGTGACAATAAATTAACAGGTCTCCATCCCAAGTAAATTCAGACTTGTGGGTTACTGTGCCCCCCAAAAAGTCTGGGAACCACTGCTGAAACAGATGAGAATGGGGAGGGGTGGAAGTGAAGAGAGCAGAGTTCAAATCTTTTGTTTAGCCACGAAGCCCACTGGGTGGCTTTGGGCCAGTTAATTCTCTCTCAGCCTGCGCTACCTCACAGGGTAAAGATAAAAGAAAGCAGGAGCGGAGAACTTTGTAGGCCACGGCAAGCTGCTTGATGGGTTAAAATAGGATTATTTCACACTCTACTGGTTCTTTTAGACAGCCACGTTTCTTGGAGCAGGCGCGGAGATATGAGAGGATATGTGCCTTTTGAAACCATATGGCAGAACAGCAGGAGGCCTTCTGGGCTGCTAAATGCTTCTCCAGCTCCTTCGAGCTCATTAAGCAGACCTTCATTTTCAACTGGTGATGTTTTATTTAACATTGAGCGGGTCTCGTTTTTTCCGCTTCCCCATCAGCTGCTGCCATATTGCTGGGTGATGTCAGCCTGTCACCAACCAGAGAGGCTCAGATTGGGAAGGCAGGTCGCAATCTGCCTTATCTGGTGCTGTGCTGGGGGATTTGTCACCTGCAAGGCGAGCTGCGACAGTTTGCTTCCAGCTGAATAGGCTCCCTGGTATTGACAAGCTGACAGGAGTTTAGCCTAGTGTTAAAAATAATAGGTACAAAATAAGAAAATGAGACTCGGCAGGGATGGGGTTGAAATCTGATTTTGTTTGCGACTGATACTTGACTGAAGCGCAATTGTGCTTCAAAATTTGCACTTCTCAGAATGTTGCGATGCAGTTCTCCTGCCAAATAACGCGTGCAAAAATTGCTATATTAGGGGAAAGCGTGCCTAAAAATGCACATATTAGTGAAACAAACACACAAAAAGGCATTATATTAGGGGGAAATGCTAACCAAAAATTGTGTATATTTGTCAAAATGCGTGCCAAAAGTGGGAGAAATTTGCACTAAGATGCTGGTGAATTTTACAGTGATGTAAAATTTTAATTTCTCCTTGCTACAGAAATGAGGAGCCATGAATTTAAGATGGGACGCTGAACTGATAGATTCATTCATCCCTATACTGACCTTAAAACTCTGGCAATACTCATATATACACAATATTCACCCCCTAAACATGTAAAAGCCCCGAAGCTGCAGTCATGTCAACCTTTTGTATTAGGTTCCACTTGAAAAGTCACCATAAAGCCAGCAAACCAAAGCTCTGCACCAGGTTGGACAATGAGCAAATGCCAGACCAGCTCCAGGTTTGAAGAGGCCTCAGCACATATTTCATGGGCCACGTTGGGTTGCCTTCTGTTGGGTTACACAGCTGCCTAGCGAGAGAAGGTAAGGTAAACTGTACAAGAAATCCACACAATTGAAAACCATCAGAAATAGCAGGGTCCCAAGTGGATATAGGATGGATGAATCCCTTTTGATCATGGTCAGCTGCCCTGCCCATGGAATAGAAAAAGAGAAAGTCTGCTACACTGCCCTGTGTTGCTGGAGGGGAAAAATATACAGAAATGATAACATTAAAGGTTGAAATGTGGGTGAGCAAGGTTGAGCAAGCGAAGGTTTGAATGTGAAGGTTGTCACTGCAAGAGAAGGATGGAAAAACATGTATGCAGGAGCTATGGCTAGAACTGTTAACGACAAAGGCAGGAAGGAAAGGTAAGAAAGCTGCTACACCTCATGATTATAGTAGAAGGAAGCACAGCCATAAAAGGCCTAACTGCCCCTTTGCTTGGAAGTGTATAAAAGCGTGTGCTGTTCTCATATTTGCTGTGCCACCCTTCATTTACTCGCTGGCTACTATGTTGTGTTTAAGAAAACAGACCTTCCAAGTGTCCCTATTTTCCAGGGACAGTCCAGGATTTACAGAAGCTGTCAAGTATCTGAACTGATCCCAGAAGGTCCAAATTCCTTAGTATGTCCCTATTTTCACACACACACACACACACACACACACACACACACACACACACTTTCATTTATGCATTTTACATATCTTAGTACATCAATAATACAATTGTCATCGTTTATCTTGGCTCCCCCACACATCCCTCTGTGGGGGTCTTATTTAGACCTTGTTGAGCTGCATCGCCTCAATTACCAGCCCTCTTCTGCTTAGTTTTAACTGCTGCTCATATATCTAACCCCACTTAGAATCTTATCTGATTGTTATGTTTCTTTAAATATTTGCCAAAGTATCCCCACTCTTCTTTTATATCCAACTCATCCCCATTTCTTATCTTTGCAGTCAACACTGCTAGCTCAGCACATTCTATTAGCTTATTCTGCCAGTCTCCTTTTGTGGGACTATTTTTGTCCTTCCACCTTTAGGCATAAATTATTCTGGCCGCTGTTACTGCGTAGAGGAAAAGAATAAGCACTTTCTTGGGTATTTCACCCTCTACTATACGTCCCTATTTTCATTGGAGAAACGTTAGCGTATATGGAGTTATGTGAACCCCAAACCAAGAAGTAACTATACAATCTTTAAAAGACATCTGAAAGCAGCCCTGTATTGGGAAGTTTTTAAAAAATGTTTTATTATGTTTTTATATATGTTTGTTGTCCAGAATCCCTGGGGCAACCCAGTCAGATGGGTGGGGTATTAATTATTATTATTATTTAGAATGTCCCTATTTTTATTGGAAAAATGTTGGAGGGTATGCAAAAATGTCCTGTTTGACTGACAACTGGATCTCTTGTGCTGTCCAGGCAGAACCCACAGGTTATTGAGTTCTGAACCCCAATACCCTAACAGCTTCACTTGTCTGCTCAATTCACTCATGGATAACCAGAGAAGCCATGGGGGTCACCAGGGGAAAGTTGCTGCCCTTTCCCATGGAAGCGATGATTCCCGCTGCTTAGATATATTGTCCACTTGCCAGCGATGCCATTGAAAGACAACAAAGGGGCCTGAAAGAAACAAGGACTGTGCGTGAGACGGAGCAGGGATAAAGGAGACTCAAAACAAAGCAAGCAAGCAAGGAGAATACAGACACTGCAAGTCTGCTTGCAGCAGCAATATTACGCGAGTGCAAAAGAACTGTGCTATGCATAAAATATCAGCCTTGGGAGGAAGACACATGCGCTGCATCTGACACATAGCACCACCTCTTAGAATATTTGCACCATAGGCTTTGCATCACTTTTGCGGGTGTGCAAAAATATTATGTGCAGCTACAAGTATATTCAGTGGGTTTGGGTGAACCAGGTTTATCTTGTCCATTTGTCTGTTGCTTGCTGTCCATCAACATGTGAAGTTGCGTGCCAAAAGCTGAATCTTGCACACATACACACATGTGGTTTCTGATAACAATCACTAATTTTGCACTGCAATCCTACCTATTTCTGCTCAGAATTAAGCTCCACTGAGTTCAATGGGAGTTACTTCCAGGTAAATAAGTGTGTAAGGCTGGGTTTCACAAAGGAAGGGGTAGCATTTTCCCAGCAACTTGTTTGAGTCTTGGGGGGAAATGTGACTTCTCTCTATCAGATTAAACAAGCTGGGTAAAATATATTTGGACTCCCAGTACAAAGTTCACCTCCAGCTGTGATTACTTCGCTTCCTAAACTTTGCAGTCTGCAGAGTGAAACTGTCCTCACACACAAAAAAGTTATTTGTGCCTGTGAAAATGTGATGTTGCAAATGTTATTTTTGGTTGCTTGCTTCTAATTCTCCCCAATTCTTGCTTGCTTCCCCAGCCCCCCCCCCCCAGGTGAGAAGAAGACTGCCAGTCAGTTGGGGGAGGGGATCCCCTCTTAATAATGCATGATGGAAAGGGACCAGGACAGTGGAAGGCGATGCTGAAAAATTCAGAGCTATGACAAAGGGAACATGACTCTGGTTATTTGATCTCTGCTTTTCTGCTGGCTCCACCAAATCATGTGCTTGTGTAAAGTATCGGAGTTGCAGGAAAGGCTATGAAGTTGTGTCAATATGTCTAGACAGCAGATCTTTTTTTGTAAACTACCTTAAAACTCTAATTTGCACGTTCTTACAGATAAAAAATTTAGCACTGCAGTCCCATTTCAGAAAATGCACGGATCCCAGTGAACAGCTTCATGCTTACAGGATGGCAGTTCCTTGCATGCATTCCTTCATTGTTTTATTGCACTCAGAATAATGGACCAGTTAAAAAAAGAGAGAGCATCTCACATGCATAAACCAGTGCAGAATGTCACATCAAAGAGGCACACCAGGAGCCCAATGTGGATCAGGTGCACAACTGCTACCTACTCTGGCTCTCAACAAGAGGAATAATAGAATCACAGAATTGTAGAGTTGAAATGGAAGCTGAGGGTCATCTAGTCCAACGCCCTGCAATGCAGGAATCTCATCTAGGTCATATATGATCTAACTCCTGTCTTCCACTGCCTCCCGCAGTTTGGTCTGACCAAACTGCGGGAGGCAGTGGAAGACAGGAGTGCCTGGCGTGCTCTGGTCCATGGGGTCACGAAGAGTCGGACACGACTAAACGACTAAACAACAACTGCTTAGAAACCTCCAAGGAAGGAGAGTCCACCAGCTCTTGTCACAACAGCTGTGAGTGTCAGAAAAGTTCTTCCCAATGTTTAGTCAGAATCTCCTCTCTGGTAACTTGGTATGAGTCCTACCCTCCAGAGCAGGAGAAAACAAGCTTGCTCCAAAGTGACAGCCTTTTAGATATTTGAAGATGGCTTTGTGAACGAGCAGAGTTTGGTGATGCAGTTCCTCTGAAACTCCACCAGTGTGCTGGAGCCTCTCACGGACTGGCTACAGAGTCACTTTGGGGGGGAAGAATAAAAGGAGCAGTTTCTGAGAGAGAACGTTAGGCAGGGGTTTGGTTTTGAGACAGGGCAAAGGTTCAGGTTAAGAAACATGGTTTGATTGGAGTTGGGAATTAGGGAATGAGATAAGGAGAACTGGTTCTGAGTGAAGTTCAACTTACACACTGAGAAGACTATCCATAGTGAGAGGACAGAGTCTTGCAGCTTGGATAGGGAGACCTGGTTGAGGGTCTGGGAAAGGTATAGAGACAGGAGTGTCCGGGGAAGGCTGTGAGTGAACCGGGAAAGGTAGATCTTGTGGGAATGCAGGCTACCAGGGTGTCAGTGTAGCCAGGACGGGAGAGTTCTTCTAGGTATTGAAGACTCCTAGCCCAAGGGGTGAGGTGATCCCCTGGGTCTGAGAATACCTCAGGTGTAGGATTGTTAAAAGAGTGGGTAACTGAGAAGTGAATCAAAGTATTAAGCTATAAAGGAAGCAGGATAGTGTCAAAAGTATTTAACTGTAATATCTAAGTGACAGAAATGGAGTCAAGCATTTTACCAACTATTCTAGAAACCTGGATATTTACCACCTGAAGTGTTAACACCTGATTTTTTTGTAACTGAAGTTTACGAAGAGTTGTTCCTATAGTATTGTGTTTAAGACTGAGTCATCTCATAGTTACTTAAGGTAAATAAGTTAACTTCTACCTGAAAGAACGCATTTCTTGACTCACTTCATTTCATAAACTTCTTTTTGTTTAATAAAGCTTTTCTTTAGAGTCCAAATCATTAAGTTTTCCCTCACACAAGTCCCCCACTAGATAATCTGTGGTAAATTGTAGAAATGTGTTTAGTTGGTGTACCGTAAGGTGTGTGCACTATATTTAATTGGGGGAAGTTAGTGGGAGTGGATCTGCCACATTATTAATTGGTGGTAATAAGTGCGGGGTCCACTGCAGCTACCATATCTCCCTTCAGTCTCTTCTTTTCCAAACTAAACACACCCAGCTCCTTCAACTGTTCCTCATCAGGCTTGGTTTCCAGACCCTCGATCATCTTGGTTGCCCTGCTCTGCACACACTCCAGCTTGTCAACATCCTTCTTAAATTGTCATACTCAGAACTGGAAACAGTATTCCAGATGTGGTCTGACCAAGGCAGAATAGAGTGGTACTATGACTTCCCTTGATCTGGACACTATACTTTTGTTGATGCAGCCTAGAATTGCATTAGCTTTTTCTTCCTTTTTTTGCTGCTGCTGCATCACACTGTTGACTCATGTGAAGCTTGTGGTCCACCAAGACCCCTAGATCCTTTTCACATGTACAGTGGTACCTTGGGTTACATACGCTTCAGGTTACAGACTCCACTAACCCAGAAATAGTACCTTGGGTTAAGCTTCAGGATGAGAACAGAAATTGTGCCCTGGCAGCGTGGCAGCAGTGGGAGGCCCCATTAGCTAAAGTGGTGCTTTAGGTTAAGAACAGTTTCAGGTTAAAAACAGACCTCCGGAACGAATTAAGTATGTAACCAGAGGTACCACTGTACTATATTAGTAAGCCAGGTGTCCCTGGCTTTTGTCCTTTCATCCACATACATGTTTCATCCATAATGCTTCTCAAACCAGTTCAAATATGTTCTATCCTTTGCAGCTGGGCAGCCTATTTGCATCTTTCTACCTACTGCATTTTCCCTCCTTTTGACTTTGCTGCATGAAATGTGACTTGCGCATGACGTAGCATCTGTGCCAGCTTGCTCTTTAAACTGTGGACTTGCCACTCCAAATATTGACACAGGCCTTTATCTTTTCACCCTAGCTAGCTGGGCGATTCACTGAAATAAAACGCCTCAAGTGTGCAGATACTCATGACCGTTCGTGTTATATTGACCAACTGCATAATGGAGTACAGAGTTCATAAAGGTTGTCAAATACATGGCAGAAGTGGAACTCTGGGAGTTGGTTAATATAGAGACTGAAAGTCCAGTAGTAATCATTTTGGCCATATGCATAATATACATTTATAGCACTATGACACCAAACAGTCATGGCTTCCCTCAAAGAATTCTGGGAGCTGAACTTTGTTAAGGGTGCTGTTGTAGCTAAGATAACCCGAGACAGGTTGTTACAAAGATTGAAATCCTAAACACCATTACTGGAGTGTAGACTGCATTGAGCACAGTGGGACTTACTTCTGAGTAAACACACATATTTACCCTACATTTATAAGCTGCCTGATTGTAATCAAACTTCTAAGTCGAAGAGGTTTACCACCCCAAAAAACCCATAGCATTGCACCCTAACCAAAATTTTATTTTGATGATGTCGATGCTGCCTTCAGTCTCAGGGTGGTGAGGAACCTGGCATAGAAAAAAATAAGAACAGTTTCAAAATACAATGATTCAACCTCCAACATACTTTAAACAATGGTCCAGATAACTATTGGAATGCACCTATTCCTTATGAAAGAACACAGAGACCCATACGATTTCCTGAAGGCTGATTGACTGACTGATTGATTAGATTGCACACAACCTAAGGTGATTGATTAGAACAGATGGTAGGCGACTGATTGGAGTAGCCAACCTGGTGCCCTCCAGATGTTACTGGATTCCACTTCCCATCCCCACTGACTATTGGACCTGGAGCCCACCACCACCTGGAGGGCACCACGTTGGCCTTCCACCGTGGTCCTCACTGGAAACCCACGAACCCGCAGAAAATGGCGCAAAGCTCTTTTTGACGCCGGTGCTCTTAGCTGCTCCCTCCTCTCCTGGAGCAACCAGAAATGGGCGTGCGCCTGTTTGGCTTTCGGGGCGCCTCTGGCTCTCCCATTTCCTCGCGCGCAGCCACGATCGAGGAGCCCCTCCCTTCCCGGATCTCGGCCCCCGCCGGGTCAGCGGGCCGGGCGCCTATTTGCATATTTTTACCTTTGTCTCCTCCGGCCAGCCAATGGGCGCGCGCGGCTGCTGCTCCTGGCCCGGCCCCCTCGAGCTTCCCCTAGCTGGTGCAGCCGCCGCTTCTTCCAGCTCGCTGGGAAAAGGGGCTTCTCCGCCGCCCTCGCCGCCTCTGATCCTTTCTGCCAGGAGCGTGCGATCCTCCGGCAGCTGAGGACCGCTCCTCAGATAGCCAAAGAGGGGGGTGGGGTAGAGTAGATCCACACCCCACACCCCCAGCTGTTGAAATCTACTCGATCGGCAGGCGATCGCCGCAGTAGCGGCGGCCACAAGCGCAGAGGCGCGATGGTTTGCGGCGGCTTCTCCTGCTCCAAGAACTGCCTGTGCGCCCTCAACCTGCTCTATACGGTGAGTGGAGGCGCACGTCGGGGGGAGCCGGGCGGGGCGCGCCTCCCTGGCCCGCGCGGGGAGCCTGGCGCGCCTCTTTTCCCTCGCCGCCCGGAGGCAATCGGCCCCACCTCTCCCTTTCTCCGGTGGGTCGGGCAAGGGCCACCTTTGAGGCCTGGGCGGTCGCCAAGCGGAGCCTCCCGAGTTGGCCTGGGAAACCCGGTAGCCAACGGCCCCTGAAAAGCCGCCCGGCCCCTTTGGCGCGCCGGCTGCACCTGTTGGGGTGAGGCGGAGGAAGGGGGCGGCTTGCAATCCGCTCCGGGAAGCGCCTCCCTTTCTCCGTCTTGACGCCGGTGTAAAGGGCTGCGTGGCCACAAGCCTGGTTTTTTTTTTTGGGGGGGGTCCCCTTTTCCGGAAGCGAACTCCTCGCTTGGTTTTTTTTGGGGTGGCGCTGAAATTTCCCCCGTCGAGGTTGCCCACCTTGCCCCTATGCCTTTAACACGACTGCAGAGCAGGCAGTAATAATTCAGCGTGGTCTCTCCCCCTCCCAAGAGTGGGGGAAGCTTCACTTGTTGAGCTTCTGCCTGCTAGGCATCGGTTTCCAGGAAGAAACAGACACCTGCCAGGAGAAAATGGCAAAAGGGGTGCTGTGGGTCATATTGAGCTGGAAAATCTTCCATGACGTAGCCTTATATTAAAAAAAAGAACTGGGCCAGGCAGCAGGTAAACTCTAAATCTACCTTTCCCCCTTAGATCTTACCCTTTACATGCCATGTTTACTACACCTGCCAGGTGAGGAAGTCAATTCTGCCCCATGAACCTTATAAACTTCCTAGTTTCCAAGGTGCTGCAGCATGTTAGCTGCAATCCTTTCTAGCACTTACCTGGGAGTAAATTTCACTGAACTGGATGGAACTGAGTAGACATGTTTAGGATTGTGCTGCCTGCCTTGCTTTTCCCCTTTTGTTTTGTTGTTGCAAAATAGTAACGTATCAATACTATGGAAAATGGTCTCTTACGTTTCTGATTACGTTGATATATATTTTTGAATGCCACAGGCTTTATTAATCACTTCACTAATTCACTTTAAAACACATAAAGAGAAGTAATTTCCTCCTCAGTTTAAGCGTTGTGCTTTTGTTTAGGAAGCTTGCCTATAAGCCATGTGATCACAGCTTTTATTCTTTGTTTCCCTGATGTGGCAGCAATGAACTCTTTAATCTGTTTAAGATGCCTTGTATCTCTGTGTTTTGACTGGGACTGTAGGTTGGACAAAACTTTTGTTTGTTTTAAAAAAACAAAACTGCTGGTATGTATCCCCAAGCACAGTTATTTGAAAGTGAGCTCCACTGAAATCAGTGGAAGCTACATCTGATTGACTTCTGAGCCAGAAGTAGGAACCTATGGCACTTAAGTGGGCCAGAATTACTTTACTTTACAAAATGCTTTACAGTCTTTGCTGTTACTTCATATAGTGCTGGGGTCTCCAAGATGGTGCCCATGGGCACAACGGCCACCTCAGACACTGTTTCTTCTGTAAAATGGGTATTTTGAGCTGCCAGTGGAAGTTCCTTGAGCTTCCAAATATCTCTCCAGCCCCCAAAAGACTGAGGACTGCTATAGCACAACAGTAATTTAGGATTGAACAGAATTAATCAGTCATTATTATTTTCTAGGAAAAAATAGTGCTGGTACTTACAGCAAGTGCCATACTTTTAACATTTGAAGAAAAAGGTGCTGGTACTACTTACCTCTGAGTATGCCCCCCCCCACTCCCACCCAAAAGCACTGGAATTAGGGCACAGACCATATCAAAATAGAACAGGATAAAATACTGTACAACATGATATCCACCTGGAAGTGAAACATGTTTAAACAGTTAACCTTCAGAAATTGCTGTTGCAAAATGTGACACTGGGTCATATGTAGCTTAAATGACTTTAAAATGGAGTTGGACAAATTCTCTCCATAGGTGGTCAGTGGCCGCAAGTCATGATCAATATATATAACCCACTTCCAGGTTCAGAGATTAGATTGAGTCTGAATACTAGTTGCTAGGGAGTGGGCAGTTGCCCTCATGACCTGCTTGTGGACTTAGAGAAGTCCATCGGTTGACTACTGTGGAAGACATTCTCCTGGAGTAGATAGACTTCATATGAGCTACCTTAGAGTAATCTTACATTCCACAGACGTTTCCACAAACAGAATGGGTGGGTCCCTGTGCCCACTTCTTACAGCAGTTGCTTCACCCCCCCCCAAAAAAAATAATCAGGGACATCTTTAGCATATGCACCACTGGGGTGCAAAGATCCACCCAGCGCCCCCAAATTTAGTTTTGCCGCCCCCAAATTAACTTTTATTGAGCTTTTTTTTTGGGGGGGTAGCCAAAGTTGTTGACCCTTTTTAGGGGGGGCGAGCTCAAAGTTGTTAAGCTTTTTATTTTGGGGGGGAATCGCTCACCTGTCACAACAACGAATTGGAAAAAAATGTTTTTGTTTCCTGATTTGTCGGGAATATTTGATGCTATGGACTTCTCTTTCATTGCTTTTCTGCTTTTCACTGCTGCCAATCAAGAGGGACCGGTATACAGTAGGTATACATTCGGCGCCCCCCAGAATTCGACACCTGGGTGCCCTGCACCCTTTGCACCCCTAAGTAAAGACAGCCCTGTAAATTATGATGCTTACCTTTGGGAAACGATATTAGTCCTGCAATGCAGTAACATCACTTTCTGAATTGCATTCTAAAAAACCAAGCTCAAGCATTGTTACCCTAGAGAATAATACTGCTTCAAGTCTTCCCATGTTTACACTTACCAGCATCATAGAATCATAGAGTTGGAAGAGACCACAAGGGCCATCGAGTCCAACCCCCTGCAAAGCAGGAAACACCATCAGAGCACTCCTGACATATGGTTGTCAAGCCTCTGCTTAAAGACCTCCAAAGAAGGAGACTCCACCACACTCCTTGGCAGCAAATTCCACTGTCGAACAGCTCTTACTGTCAGGAAGTTCTTCCTAATGTTTAGGTGGAATCTTCTTTCTTGTAGTTTGGATCCATTGCTCCATGTCCGCTTCTCTGGAGCAGCAGAAAACAACCTTTCTCCCTCCTCTATATGACATCCTTTTATATATTTGAACATGGCTATCATATCACCCCTTAGTCATGGTCAAGAGAGAGGTACCCGTAGACCTGGAGCAATGCCAATGTTTGTAGCTTTAAAAAGAAAAAAAGAAAAACTTTAAAGGAAAAGAACTAAAAGGAAAATCCAAAAGGAACCAAAGTAAAAAGGGAAGGCTGAAAGGAATCGGAAAAGTTAAGGCAGTGCATAATCCTGAGCGTCTGAGAGGAAGCATACTGACAACTGAGTTGGAGGGGGAATAGAATGAAGTGGCAGGAAAGAAAGGAGGCAAAAAAGATATGTAGAAAGAATCATCACATTGTTTGCATAGGTCTTTCCTTGGTCCATACTGAAAAATGTCCCCACAGTTCTCCATAGACATTGATGAACATAATGTAACTGGTGGACTTTTTTTCTCTCAGGGTGGGGGGAAGCCAAAATGGAAGACAGAGGAGACAGTCACCTAAAAATATGCCAATGAGATTTTAGAGCAGTCTTTCTCAACCTTGAGTCCCCCTAGCTAGCAGGACCCAGTGGTCAGGGATGATGGCCAACAAAATCTGCGGACCCAATGTTGAGAAAGGCTGCCTTAGAGTGTTAAGTGGTATGAGATGCTGACTGACTGATTGGAGCAGTAGAGGAAAGCCTGGGGCGGATACAATGGAGCAGGATCTCACCAGTGCTATTAGAAAAAGAAAAAGCTGACCATGCTATGTCAGCCAGGGGTGTATCCCTTCCAAGGACGTTCTTCGTAATATGTCAAAAGCCACACTGTACACTACATCCTGACACAAACATGTGAAAACATCACAGATACATGTGTGTGATTTGGACACTGGGGGCAAGGATGTAACCATGGCAAAGGTGCATATCTTGCCACGTAATGTGTGGAACATCTCTGGGTCTGGCCATTCGTCATCTGCTAGGCATTTAATTATGGGACGTATAAGTTTCACCTGTCAGCTCAGTTTGATTACCTGCCTTTATGTACTTGGAGCAGGGAACTGGAGTAGGCGGGGGAACAAGATCAAGGAGACTGGTAAACAAGGTGTTTGAATAATGCTGGACTCCGGAGAGCTATTTAGGGATTTCCAAGGGATTACTGCAGCCATTTCAAGTTAAAATTTGATACTGGTTAAAAATCCGGACACTTGAGTAGTTTTTGAAATTAATTAACTAGAAGAATCGTGGCATTCTTTATAGCACTCAGGGTGGCCTGCAATAATGTAAATGATAATATCAGGCTGTGCTGGAGCAGCTCTGTTGGTTAGAGTGCGGTGCTGGTAACGCCAAGGTTGCAGGTTCGATCCCGAGGTGGGACAGCTGCATATTCCTGCATTGCAGGGGGTTGGACTTGATGATCCTCAGGGTCCCTTCCAACTCTAGGATTCTATGATGAAATTCTGGGAGGAAAATAAAACAACACTACAATTAAACAACGGAAGAGCAATAACTTTGTTATCTGCTGTACCTGTCTGCCTAAAAACAGGATGGGGTGGGTGGGTGGTATCCATCCCTTGAAAAGATCTTAACAGGGTGTGTTAAATGTCTGCAGGAATACACTCCTGAGGGAGTCCCACTATCTTGGCGGGGGCACAGAGAAAGCCCTCTGCTGTGTCCAGTTGTGCAGGGGTGGGGAATCTTTGACTGAAGGACCCCTCCAGGCCTTTGAAACTGGCCCTTGGGACTCTCCAGGCCTTGCCTCCTCCCAGACCACATTCCTCATAAACCCTCAAATGCTTTTGCCTGGCTGGAATGTGTCCTTGAACTGCGATGTGTATCTAGAAGCTCCTGACTTTTGCATGGGCGGAATGTAGCTTTCCGTCCAAGGGTGAGTCACATCCTTTGCTCTGCCCCTGTTTACTTTTCACCCAGCCTACTTTTGCTTCTGGCCCTGCCTGCCACACTGGCAGGTCCCCCACCTCCCGCTCCAACTCCCCCAGAAGGTTTTCATGGGGGATTGTGACCCTCTGACCTAAAAATGTCAGTCCCCTCCCTGCAGTTGTGCTTCAAAAAAACAACAACAAAAACACTAGTCTGCTCAACAGCTCTTACGGAGTAAACATGCTTGCATGGCAGAAAAATCATCTATAAGTAGTGTTTTACCTTCACAGCACCAGGTTAGGCTCATATATACGGACTGTATGTGAGGAGCCATCATTAAATGGGTAGAGGACCATGCTTTGCATGCTGAAAGTGGCTGGAGTGGGATGGGGGAATCAATAGGTGATGGGAAGGAATCACTAGCACAGGCATCCCCAAACTTGGCCTTCCATATGTTTTGGGACTACAGTTCCCATCATCCCTGACCACTGGTCCTGTTAGAAGAAGAGGAGGAGTTTGGATTTGATATCCCGCTTTATCACTACCTGAAGGAGTCTCAAAGCGGCCAACATTCTCCTTTCCCTTCCTCCCCCACAACAAACACTCTGTGAGGTGAGTGAGGCTGAGAGACTTCAGAGAAGCGTGACTAGCCCAAGGTCACCCAGCAGCTGCATGTGGAGGAGCGGCGACGGGAACCCGGTTCCCCAGATTACGAGACTACCGCTCTTAACCACTACACCACACTGGCTAGGGATGATGGGAGTTGTAGTCCCAAAACATCTGGAGGGCCAAGTTTAGGGGTGCCTGCACTAGCAGATGTTCTCCAGGGTCTCTGAGTCTGTAATACTAGGCTACATGGATAACGAGCCTGACCTGAAATAGGGACCTCTCTAATTTCTGTGGTAATCTTGAGAGCTTTGTATCTGAATTGGCTGAGTATGAGTTGTATCCTTTTCAAGGCACCCCAGAATGCACCTCATGGAGAACTCCCTGCTTCATTGGTGCCCTTTGGAACATGGATGCTCTGGACAGCTGCTTTGGGTGCTTGTACCCAGATTTCTAGTTCTGGTTACTTAACACCCGACTTGGGTTGGCTTTACTGCTGAGGGTCAAGCCCTTAAAAAAAGAAAAAACGGTTTATTATGACTTTACATATCAAAGAAAAACAAACGAAGAAACAAAACTCAGAGTTTATATACACCTATTTGGTTACAGCAAATGTAAGAGAAAAACAAGTAGCTAACAGAAAATGTTTCACAAATGTACAGGCCGCAACACATACAAAAATAGACACTAAGTGAAACAATTGGGGAACCATCATAGAAGTACTCAACCAGCCAAACGTAAAAAGAAGAAAATTAACTCAGTCCTCCTATAATATCTCTGCATAAAGCCCCACATAAGTTGATTTAGGAAGTCCTAAACATGCTCTTTCCCCAAAACATAATAAATTAAACTAACCATTGTACACGAACACACACAAACATTTTTTCCTCTCCTTGGATTCTTCCCCTCAGCTGGCAAGTAAGTTTTTCCATAAGGGTCAGGGTCAAGCCTTTCTGATGTAGTTGCTGCACCCGCAGCCTCAGTTTGAGTGGAGTGTGGCATAGACCTGCTAGTTTCCTTGAGGAAGCTTTTGTTGTGCTGTAACATAATAGCCGCTCCTGCCCATGGACGGGTGGAACATTTGGTATCAATAATGGATTGAGCTAAACAGGCATGTCCAAAGTCTGTTTCAGGGCCCTAATCCTGTCCCCACGGCCCTTCACTTCATCAAATCTGGCCCTCTTTGAAAAAAGTTTGGACACCACTGAGCTAAACCATTCCTTCCTTTAGGCAAAGCGGGTAGGGGCACATTCGTGACTGGCTTGCACAACTGGATAAGTGGTTTAGGCAAATTTTTAGACTGGGGATGGAGAATGGTTTTCAGCCAGAAGGCCACATTTCCTTCTTGGCAACCTTTCAAGGACCCAGTGGCGTAGCGTGGGTTGTCAGCACCCGGGGCAAGGCAAGTAATTTGCGCCCCCTAACCCATGGATTTGCACCCTCTAACCTGTGGATTTGCCCTAACCCCAGATGTTGCGCCCGGTGCGGCCGGCCCCCCCTGCACCCCCCACGCTACGCCACTGCAAGGACCACATGTCAGTGAATGCCAGAGGCAAAAATGTGCCGAGAAACCAATGTAAATGTTACCTTTATACGGTAGACTAGTTTCTATGCACATTCTCACATCCCTCTCTGTCCAGGAAAGCAAGAAATCATTAGTGTTTTGGTACACATTCCAGTCACACAGGGTGTGAAGCAGAGCAGGGGGGATTTGTGGCCTGAGGAGACTTCTGAGGGTCTCATTCAGCCTCCAGCTCTGCAGTTCCCTGTCACTGCTTCAGACGGTTGCAGATTTCAGATTTTGCTAGCTTATGTTGCAAGAAAGATGTTTCCAATAAGTGTTTGTTGCTTATTTAGGCTGTGGTTCTATGTTTGGGAGTGTGTTGTTGAACACAGTACCCATTTACTTGAGAGTAAGCCACCCTTGAATTCAGTGGGGTTTTTATGCATAATCAAATATGCATAGTATTGCCCTGTAAGAATCACCAATTTTGTTATCAAGCGGTGAGCATTCTACTCAAGAGACTGAACGGTTCTTCTTGACTTTTATTTTGGAAGCTTGGGGGCCGTTTTACCAATTTTGCTTTAAAAGAATTAATTCTTGCACAGAAATCACTGGGAGCTTTCAAAGGCGATGTGGTAGGCGAATGCTCAAAATGTGACTGCTGTTCACGTTTGTATATTTAGGCTCCTAATGGAGTATACAGCAAGAAGCCCTCATTCCTTTCTTTGGTAACACCATGATAAATGTAGGCCCCTCAAAATGATTTTTGACTTCATGGGATGTTTTGATATGCCAGACAATAAGTAGTTAGCAATATTTGTGCAATCAACCAACATCTCAACCTGCTTGGCATAACTCGTAGAAGATGTGTGAGCTACACCAAAGGCCCTTGCAATAACTCCTATCACTTAGAAGGTGCATGGATGACTCAAGCCTGCTTCACAAGATGGCCCTGATGATCAATGGAAAAATACAATGGGAACTATTGGATTCTGGCTTCTTTCGAAAGTTGATGGTTCCTGTTTTTGTGAATTGCATTAGGAGACTACCTTGTTTAGAGTACTGGAGGAAATCATTACTGGTTTGGGAAGAACCTTCTTTGAAAATCGAAACCTTGCAACTTATGTTGCAGTCCAGTCTGTTCATTTGCTAGGTGAACCTTCAAACTTCAGGTACTTCTGCAAGATAAATTCTTGGCCTTCTCAGTTCACTGCTATCTAATGTTGCCTTCACTTCTCCCACATGATAGCAGAGACTTAGGTGGCTCAAACTTACTGTGGTTTACGGAAACACAGAAAAGGCAGGAGCTTCCTGCATATAAAACATGACCTTGCAAGCTGACCTAGCTGAACCTAATCTTCCACTTCAAAATGTCATCCAGAACAGGAAAAACAGCTGTATCCCCAAGGTTTTCAAACTTGCTTTGATCAAATTCAGACAAGAAGGGTTTGGTGAGAGTAAAAAGCTGTCTTCCTATTAACAATATTGGATGCACTCTTCCCAGCAAATGACATCTCTTAGGTCAAGTCTTCATCTCGCAGCCTCCTGTGTCAGCAATATAGAGAATGCTGAAGATAACATGTTGGCAGCTCAGTCTGCAGTTACGCTTCTGTGGTGTGAGATTTCTCAAGCCGTTTGAACAGCCGAGGATCGCAATTAATTTCCTGTGCGACTTAATTGTTGTGAATTTAAAGCACTTCTCTTCACTTGCTCATGGGTGTCGAAACAATGCACCTAACAAATCAACAACATATTATTCATCCTTCTGGGTCATTACACAACGGCCTGATCTGACCGCCTAGTAGAATATTTCCAAGAATGTTATAGGACTGATACCTGCCCATGAGAAAAAACTCCCCACCCTGCTCCGTCGGCTATTTGTAGGCACTGGTGACTTGAAAGAACTCATCCCAGTTGGCAAAAAGTCTGTTTTGCTTGGAGTAACAATCTTTTCCTGGTTGTTTGGGACAAGTAGATGGCAGTTCATAATGGAAGCAAAAATTGTATAAAAGGAAAATGGACATGAAGGCTATTTTCCTTCCATCCACTGCTCCTCCATGTGCCCCCCCCCCCCAATTCTTCCTCTCTTTTTTAAAAGACACACACCAAAACTTTCACTTAAAGTTTTCAACATGAGCTATGCAACCCAATCCTTGGCTTGATAATTTTATTCTATTTATTTATTTATTTATTTCATAAAATTTATATACCAATTTATTGTTTAAAAAAAACAAAAAAACCTCAGAGCAGGACGAAACAATGACATTATCAGTAAAATAAAATAAAAACAGTTAAAAGCAGCTATTTAAAACACTTCTAAACAAGCAAACTCCACAGTAAGCTAAAATCCAAATTTAAGTACCTGTTATCATTCTACGTATCTGGATAGGCTTGCAAAAAAGAAAAAGAAGTTTTTTTGCAGGCACTACAAAGAATTGCTGTGAAGGCATCTGCCTGTTGTCAATAGGCAGGGAGTTCCAGAGGTCAATTTTGTACAGATGCGGAGTGAGTATTACATGCCACTGTTCTGCAGTTTGGAGCAGTCCAGTGGGTATATATGGGGTAATGTGATCTTGCAGGGAAACTGGTCCCAAAATATTAAGGTCCCAAATTATACTAAAGGTAAGACCTTGAACTTGGTAGTAAGTTTCACCGAGCTCAGTGGGACTAATTGCAATGTGCATGGATTTCATCTTTATATCTTTCTCTTTTTTGCTTTTTAGGAAATCCCAGTAATCCCTTTTCTTCTCTCACTTTCCTTCCAGTTGGTGAGCCTGCTGCTGATTGGAATTGCAGCATGGGGCATTGGTTTTGGCCTCATCTCCAGCTTTCGGGTGGTTGGAGTAGTCATTGCTGTGGGGATATTTCTCTTCCTGATTGCTCTGGTGGGGTTGATCGGCGCCATCAAACACCACCAGGTGTTGCTCTTCTTCGTATCCTTCGACCTGGGCAGTTTTTCTAACACACGGCCCATTTTCCACGGAGCTATTTGTAACCCTATTTCCCCCCTTTATCTGCCTCGACGACTCCTTGCATTGCAGCTCAGTCTAAATGCGCAGAGTCACCTAAAGCACAAGGAACATTGATCACATGGTTGGCCCTTGACCCAGTTATGACATTTTTATCCCCCCCCCCCAAAAAAAAAGCTGTTTCGTAAAGCAAACAGTTCTCCATCTATAAATGGGTCACAAGACGGTGGTGGTACAACTGGTTTCCTTGAAATAGTTACAGATCACCGATAAGGAATGCCGGCTTGTTTTCTGGGCTTTCTGAAGCAATTATATACCTTATGCTTCCTGCAGCAATCCTGTTTTCTTCTAGAAGGCAGCGCTGCTTATGTCATGCACAAGATTGTAGGGTGCATACTTAGAAGCCCAGCGAGAGAAGAATTCTTGAACATGGGAGACCTGCTTGCCCTTTCCCAGCTGCCTAAAAGCCCTGCTTGAATTACTTACCTAGCTGCTTCCCAGCTGGAATAGATTTATCATGTACATATACTGGCTATGGCATGATCTGTATGGTCCAGTATACCTGAAGGAGCGTCTCCACCCCCATCGTTCAGCCCGGACACTGAGATCCAGCGCCGAGGGCGTTCTGGCGGTTCCCTCATTGCGAGAAGTAAGGTTACAGGGAACCAGGCAGAGGGCCTTCTCGGTAGTGGCGCCTGCCCTGTGGAACGCCCTCCCAGCAGATGTCAAAGCAATAAACAACTATCTGGCGTTTAGAAGACAACTGATGGCAGCCCTCTTTAGGGAAATTTTTAATGTTTGATGCTGTACTGTTTTTAATATTCAGTTGGAAGCCGCCCCGCCAGATGGGCGGGGTATAAATAAATAAATAATTATTATTATTATTATTATTATTATTATTATTATTATTATTATTATTTTATTATTATTATTATTATTGTTATTATTATTATTATTATTATTATTATTATTATCTGTCCACTGTTAGACTTTTCATCCATGCATTTCCTCCCTACAGAAAGTGCATTTAGACTTGCAAGTTTCCAGTGTATGCCTAAAATTAACATTTAAAGCTGCCTCTGAGATAGTTTCAGAGTTAGTGACAAGGGACAGGGACTTTTTGGTTGTGATCTTCCACTTAGGGAATAATTTGCCCAGTGAGGCCCACCTGGTGCCAACATTCCTGTCTTTTCAGCACCAGATTAAGACACTCCCCTGCTTAGATTTGCTGGTCTGTGATGGACTGTTCGTTATTAACTACCAGCTTCTAATGGTCTTTGGTTATTGATTATGTATTGTGCTAATATTGATTGTGTCAACCTTTATGGGGCAAGGTGTGTTTGTAGTTGCATAATATGAATTAATTGTTTTTGTTTTTATTGCCTCATTCTAAATTTTGGATGTTTTATACTTTTTGTAAGTTGCGATGTCTGGAGTTTTTTTAAATCACATGAGAAATATGATGCTAAATGTTAGTTAATATTAATTATATTATTTTTTTTTATTAATAACGGCCATCAGCCCCAGCCAGTCACGGATGATGAGCATTGTTATCCAGCAACATCTGGCAAGCTCTAGATTCTCCACCCCAATGTAGGAAAAATGATTTATATTTATTTTTTAATTGTAAAAATATTCATATTCCACTATTGCATTAAAAAAAAGAAGCAAAGTGGTTTACAACAATAATACATAAAACCATGCAAATAAATAAATAAATAAATAAATAAATAAATAAATAAAATCAGCTAACTGTTATGGAAAGATGTGTTCTTAATTGCCTGCATAGGCCTGGTGGAATAGAAGAGTTTTCAGCAAATGTTTAAAAGTTGAAACAGAAGGCACGATGAATCTCTGTTAGCACAGTATTCCCCAATACAGTGGTACCTCGGGTTACATACGCTTCAGGTTAAAGACTCTGCTAACCCAGAAATATTACCTCGGGTTAAGAACTTTGCTTCAGGATGAGAACAGAAATCGTGCTCCGGCGGCATGGCATCAGCAGGAGGCCCCATTAGCTAAAGTGGTGCTTCAGGTTAAGAACAGTTTCAGGTTAAGATCAGACCTCCGGAACGAATTAAGTACTTAACCCAAGGTACCACTGTATCAGGTCTAAGACATGAAGAACTCGTATTTCTTTGTCATCGTGAAATGAGCTTCCATCAATTTGGGTAACAGCCAATGATCCTCCTGCAGATGATTCTGTAGTTGGGAAGAAAAGTGGTTACTCACTAAAATCCTTCAGGTTACAATCCCAGATTCACTTACTTGGGGGTAAGTCCCATTGAACTTGCACTCAGTGGGGCTTACTTCTGAGTAGACATGCGTAGAATGGCTCATCTGACTGCTGCCAGCATTTTGGAGATAATGGCGTGAATAGAGAGTTTCCCCCATACATCATCCCTCCCTTTCTTTGATAAGAAACAAAAGACCTTTTTTCTGCTTAAAAATGATTGATGGGTAATAAATCCCGCCCTCCATTGCATTTGTGTCATGTGGGGGCTTAGCAAAGGCCCTTTCAGTAATGAGGCTTAGGAATGCCACTTGTCAGTAGAGGTAATATGAAGAAATGATTGAACCAAGATTGATTAAAGAGCAACGTGATCCAAGGCAGGCAGACTGGCAGGCTGGTCAATCAACCAAAACAGAGAATAGTCTAGAGTAGTTTGTTTCTGATTCTCACCCTTAATGGCACCAGAAGAAAAATCCTCTTGTCTGTGCTGATTACCTTACTTTGCCTCTTGATTGGACTCCCTCTCTTCCAAGCCAAAAGAGCCTAGTTTCTTGGCTAAAGAACCCCATTTTGTGCATACAGTTAACTTTGCGTTTTCATGAATGATACACATGATCTTGTTGACCTTAACTACGTAACTTCAGTATATGATTATTCTCTTGCTAGTGTTTATTATACAGTTTTCGGTCTCCTGTGCTTGTTTGACATTGAACAAGGAACAGCAGGTAAGAGATGGCTTTCTTTGCCTAAAACCGCTCATAGCTAAATCTGGGTGCTGCTTTTCCGTAGAGAAGTGCCTAGAGTGTCTTGCAACAGGGCAAGAGCAGGAATATGCGTCATTGCTAGAAATAATCTTGTAACTATTCAATTCAAAACATACAGAGCAATCAAAATAGTTCGGAAGCACGTCAAAGTGCAAGTAGATAAATAGGTACCACTGTGATAGGAAGGTAAATGGTGTTTCCATGTGCTCTGGCTTCTGTCACGGTGTTCCGTTGTGCCAGAATTGGTTTAGTCATGCTGGCCACATGACCCGGAAAGCTTTCTGTGGACAAATGCCGGCATCCTCGGCCTGTAAGCAAAATGAGTGCCGCAACCCTGTAGTCATCTTTGACTGAACTTAACCATCCAGGGGTCCTTTACCAATGCCCTTTATACTATACTATAGTTTAGTATAATATAAAAAGATAAAAGACCCCTGACAGTTAAGTCCAGTCATGAACGACTCTGGGGTTGCGGTGCTTATCTCGCTTTACTGGCTGAGGGAGCCGGCGTTTGTCGCAGACAGTTTTTCCGGGTCATGTGGCCAGCATGACTAAGCTGCTTCTAGCAAAACCAGAGCAGCGCACAGAAATGCTGTTTACCTTCCTGCCACAGTGGTACCTATTTATCTACTTGCACTTTGACGTGCTTTTGAACTGTGAGGCTGGCAGGAGCTGGGACCGAGCAATGGGAGCCCATCCCGTCACGGGGATTCGAACTGCCGACCTACTGATCAGCAAGCCCAAGGCTCAGTGGTTTAGACCACAGTGCCACCCGTGTCCCTTTAGTATAGTATAGTACAGATTAACCAGCAGTATAACCAGTTACCAGCCCCATGCAAGGGCCAAGACAGGAGCTAGTAGTTGGGTTTCTTACAGCTGTTACAGGATGATGGTTGGTCACCTAACTACTTTGCTGTCTTGCTCTGTATGTCTTTCCTTCCTCCTGTGCTTGTGTTGTGGACATCAAGAGGCCAGCCTTAAAGCTTGCCCATTAACCCTCCTCCATCCTACCAAGAGGGGCCATCTGCATCTGTCACTGAAGAAAAGAATGGTCCCCTTTCCCAGCAGGCAGATACATGGCGTTATAAAGCTCCACAGCCACTGTCATATATCGCCCTCTCTCACACACATATGAACCGTCACAGCTGACACTTATTCCTCCACACATTACCACTGATGGCTGAATGCTCTACATGCCACTTGGAAGCTACAGAAGGTCCAGGAATTTTCAAAAGCTGCAACATACTTAGGTATGGCCCAAGCCTCACACCCATCATACCAGCCATCAAGTTAACCAGTCTGACGCTTCCATGTCAATCTGACCCTCCTTCAAGAAGAAGGATCTGATTTTTGTCTTCCTTCACATCTAAATTTTGGGTTCCTCCACTTGCAGATTAACGGCCCCAAACAGAGATTGGGATGTGTACAATTTGGGAGAACTAAATATCTTCTGTGAAGACATGAAACTCTGTTAACCTAATATCTTTCAGGGTTTTTGCATAGAGAGTTGGAAGTGGTTTCTGCACATAGCGCTGATTATTCTGCTAGTTTTTGCCACAACGACTCTGGATAGTAATTTTGCAATTGTCATAGAAAGCTCATTGAAAAGACCAGCATGAGTGTGCTGTAGCCAGGAAAGTAGTAATGCAAAGAACTGTCAGATAATCGTCTGAAAAGAAAACAGCCCATTTACTAGCACATGGCAGAAGTCTAAAGGTTGTTCAACAAAGGAATCCCAGTGCAACAGTTGCACTAGTGGAAGCTTGTTGCACAGCAGCTCTTTTGTGCAATTTGTTGTGTGACAACCTTTGGTAGTGTGCTTGCAATTTGCTTTGCACAACAGTGTTCCACCAGTGCAACTTGTACACCATGAAGGGACTTTAACTTATCACTACGTTGGATATAACGTAAGTCCCAGATGGTCAAAGGCATATAAAGATATGAGTGAAGGAAGATAAATAGCTGTGCCCTTCATAAAGCTACAGGGAAACATGAATTTCTTCTGTGTGGTTAGTTCAGATAAAATGTCCGATCTGGAACAATGGTGATAGTGCCAACCAGCGGCGTAGCGTGGGTTGTCAGCACCCGGGGCAAGGCAAGTAATTTGCGCCCCCTAACCCGTGGATTTGCGCCCCCTAACCTGTGGATTTGCGCCCCCTAACCCGTGGATTTGCCCTAACCCCAGATGTTGCGCCCGGTGCGGCCGGCCCCCCCTGCACCCCCCACGCTACGCCACTGGTGCCAACACATCTCACTATACAACCATGCTGGGGAATAAGAACTGTCATGTCAAATGGTTGACAAAGAAAGGGTACCCACCTGCTAAATAACTTCTTTATGTATTCTAGAGCAAGCTTCTAGAAGTTGGGTGGAACAACACAAACAATGCCAAGCAGGATATCGAGAGGAATCTAAACTGTTGCGGATTCAATAATGTCAGTGAAGCGGACACATGCTTGGCCGTGAGTAAACAACTCTGTTCCATTTTCCACTCCAAAGCCTGTTTTTAGAAGTACTGAGCAGCTAACTCTTATCAAGTATCCACAATTGCCTGTCTTTGAAAGAAATAATTTGTTTACCTTGCATGTGAGATACCTGCATTTTATTGGAGTTTAATCACACCTAGAGGGTTTTTATAACTTTCATAACCTTCGGACACTAGTTGTGAATTTTGGCCATTAAATTAACAGCACCGCAAGGGGGTTTTTTTTTGAGGGGAGGGACATAAATTAGAAGTATTCCTTGTATACGGAAAACGATCTTGATGCGTAGGGATATATGACATCTTAAGTGTATTTAATCTTTGCTTCATTACAGAGTTGTGTTAAGCTACAGTCATGTCGCCCATGTGCACCAATAATCAAAGAATACTCTGGGATGGTGTTGAGATTTGTAGGAGGCATTGGACTCTTCTTTAGTTTCACGGAGGTAAGAAAAACACGGCTTTTGCTTTGTAAAAAGCAACAAGGTTTTTGGGGAGAAGCCTTCAGTGCTAAATGTCTGACGTAAAATAATTGCAAGCTCTCCTCTTGAATCATTGCTGCGGGTTTCTGTGGTGGCAAAATTGTCATTTACCGTATTTTTCGCTCCATAGGGCGCACCGGACCATAGGGCGCACCTAGTTTTTAGGGGGCGGGGAAATCAAGAAAAAAAAATCTTATTTCCCCCCCAGCCCCAAAGAGCAGCGTACAGGCTAAAGAAGCCATAGCCACGTGCAGCCTCTCCCTGCCGGAGGAGCTGTGCGGGGCTATCCCTGAAGCCTGAAGAGTGAGAGGGGTTGGTGTGCACCGGCGCCTCTCGCTCTCCAGGCTTCAGCGAAAGCAACGCGAAGCCTTTGGAGCTTTTGGGAGGCTTAGCGTTGGTATCACTGAAGCCAAGGAGCCTGCATTTGCTCCATAGGACGCACACACATTTCCCCTCAATTTTTGGAGGGGGAACAGTGCATCGTATAGAGCGAAAAATACGGTAGTTGATCATTCAACTGATTATTGGTTTCTCAAGTAAGTTACCACTTGGGAAATAATAAGGGTATGCATTTTTTAAAAAATCTGAGCTGTTCATTCGCTGCTTCCATCTGCAATTTGACTCCCGAACCATTATGTGGAAACAAAATACAAACCAGCACAACAAAACAGAGTAGGTCCATCAAGCTTGACATCTACCATTATCTGCTCTATGTGAATACTTATACCGTAGATGTGCATAGAGCTCTTTCATGCAAGAGGAGTGTAGCCCAGTCAGATGGAGCTCCCTTCACACACCAGCCAAGTACACAGACAGGCCCACCTCAGCGATTTGCCTCCCTTGCTCACTGTTTCAACACAACCAGATGGCGGTCTGGCCCCTGCCTGGCCCCCCGGGACAGCTATGTTTACTATGTTTTGGCTACTTAGGTAAAATGTGGTGGTGGTAGGATATGGAACTTGAGAACTTACGATCTCCAACAAATGATTTATTTCCTCTCTTCTCTTCTCTCCCTCCCCTCCTTTTCTTCAGATCTTGGGTGTGTGGCTCACCTACAGATACAGGAACCAGAAGGATCCTCGGGCAAACCCTAGTGCATTTCTTTGACCTGGAAACTTGCTCGGGGGACTGAATATTTCTTTTCCTGTGTTTTTAACCATGAATTCTCTACCAATTGGCTGCTTTCCACATCAGCCTCGGCCTTGTGCACTTGAGATAAGATGGCCTGCCTACAGCTGCTTCTCATCTTGGTTTTTCTTGTATTGCCCTTGGATTAACTGGCTTGGAATGTCACCTGTGCCCCTAATCAGAATCTGGATACTTTAGGAATGTGGGGGGGGAGTTCTGTAGGAGCTCGTCTAATGTTACACTGCCCAACCCTGCATTCTGGTCTTTGACAATTGCTTGCTGTTGCCTTCGGTGGGCAAAGAGGAGAAAAGAGATTTCTGATCTGTTTCGTCTGCCAGAAATTCCTTCTGAAAGATCAGTTTTGAATGCCCAAAGCTGTGTTATGAAACCTGATGTAAATTATGATGCTGTTGTTTCCAACTTTGGTATTATGGGGTGTTAAAAAAAAACCCACAACCACCACCCAATAACGTAGACGTCACGGGATGTAGAAAATCATTTCCCACCCTGTGTTCTGCTTCTCTCCTTGTTTCCATAGGCAATGTGAAAACCTGTGTACATTAGTTAGTGTTTTCCGTCTATTTCAGAATTGCCATGGAAACGTAGTGATTCCATTCCAGAGCCCTGTTTTGTCATTTCACTGCATTAATGGATTGTATGTGAGCTTCTTAATTCACTGCAACTCTGTATACACACACATGAACACACTGGATTGCAATGGCTCCTTGCCATTCAGAATGGTTAAAATTCATACTAGATTCTCCTAGAGTGTGGCACAAGGGTAGCCAATGTAGTCCGCTTCAGATGTACTGGATTACATCTCTCAACCCTGACCATTGGCCCTTGGGCTGGTAGAAGGTGGAATCTGACAACATCAGGAGGGCACCAGCTTGTTTGCCCTTGATATAAAGCTTATCTTCAACATGAAACAAGTGATGATGAACAGAGATATGAAACTTCATTGTATTACCCAATAACTTGCATTTGAATGACCTGTGTGTAGTTTAAAGTGGCTAAAAGAGAGAATAATGTTTAGTTAGCTTGTCACACTAAGAAAAACTAGTCTTGATGCCTAGAGTTCTCATATAAATTTAATCGGTGTAGTAAGTTAATTGTGATACTGCTGTTGGTCTTTAAATAATTATGCTCAGTCATTGCTATTTAAAATACTTTTACCGCACTCGGTATTTAAAATATTTGATTGTAAATGTGAACTAGAACATTACAAATATGTATCTTTGTAGCACATGGATAAAAAAATAAAACTTTTTTTGGAAGTATGTTAAAAACAAACAAAGAGGTAGAGTCAAGTGTCATGCACTATAGTTGAGAGCTCCCAATGAAGGGCTGGGCTGGAAAGCACTGTGCTTCCTAGTCAAAGCTGTCGTTCTAAAATGACGTGCGTGGATCGCTTAAAAAACCCACACAAAAAAACCCACCTTGAAGTTGGGCATTGTGGGTTTTTTTAATAGTAAAAGATCTGGGTGAATTATTTCAGGGGTAGGGAGCCTTACAAAATCCCAAAACGAAAATGAGATGCAAGGAAATAACAAATTGCAAAGCAAGACCAGCTGGGTAAACTTATTGCAAGGAACAGACTGTGGAAAGCCTTAATGGAAGCATGCGCTTAAAACTCTGGCACAAGCTAGCACAAGATGCCATGATGGCCGCCAACGTGAACAGCTTTAAGAGGAGCTTAGACGAATCCTCTGAAGGAGTGTGTATGCAGCTTGGGGGCTACTTCTGGACCCATTGCTGATGCTTGAGGCTCAGATGGCCTTGGTGGTGTGGAGTGCCTTCCATCAGCTTCAGCTGGTGGACCATCTGGACAGGGGTAGCCTAACATCAGTTGTCTATGTACTGGTAACCTCTAGGTTAGATTACTGCAGCATATTATACATGGGGCTGCCTCTGAGGATGATCCAGAAACTCCAGCTGGTGCAGAATTCAGTGGCCAGGTTGCTCACTTGGGGCAGGAAAGGTTGAGCATATTACACCAATCCTGGCCCTACCACACTGCCCATTAGTTCCCAGCCCCAATTCAAAGTGCTGCTTTTGACCTTGAAAGCCTTACATGGGCTCAGAACTACAATGCCTCAAGGACCGGCTCTGGACCCTGCCATCACCATCTGACACCCTTCTTCCTGTGCCCCCTACACAAGGAGGGTGGCAACATGTAAGTAGGAGACTCTTTCAGGTAGTTCGTAATTTAATGGTACCACTTGCACCATCGGGGCCTGACAAGGCCCCCAAGATCTCCTGCAATGATTTTGCAAAGTCGCTCAGATTCGGAAAGAGGTGGACTCCACCGTGGGAGCAGGGCCAGGGCAGGAGAGTGCTAAAGCCCTGTCTAGTCAAGTTGCATGGGATCAATTCCCATCGGTTACCTCCGAGGATGTGAACAGGCTGCTTGGACGAGTGAAACCAACCACCTGTCTCCTTAATCCTTGCCCATCCTGGCTAATAAAAGTGAGCCAGGAAGGGCTGGGCGATGGGCTCTGCAGGGTTGTGAATTCTTCACTCTGTGAGGGAGTCTTCCCAGCCCCACTGAAAGAGGCGGTCATTAAACTGCTTCTTAAAAAAACATCTTTGGACCCGGCCTTGGCCCAGTATACCTGAAGGAGTGTCTCCACCCCCATTGTTCAGCCCAGACACTGAGGTCCAGCGCCAAGGGCCTTCTGGTGGTTCCCTCACTGTGAAAAGTGAAGCCACAGGGAACCAGGCAGAGGGCCTTCTTGGTAATGGCGCCCACCCTGTGGAAGGCCCATCAGATATCAGGGAAATAAACAACTATCTGACTTTTAGAAGACATCTGAAAACAGCCCTGTTTAGGGAAGTTTTTAATGTTTGAAGTTTTATTCTGTTTTTAATGTTCTGTTGAAAGCTGCCCGGAGTGGCTGGGGAAACCCAGCCAGATGGGTGGGGTAGAAATAACAAATTATTATTATTATTATTATTATTATTATTATTATTATTATTATTATTAAATTTTCTGCAGTGGCTCCCATTTGTGGAATGCTCTCCCCAGGGAGGCTCACCTGGCACCTTTGTTACATATTTGTAGTCACCAGGCAGAGTCATTCATCTTCGCCCAGGCCTTTGGTTAATTAAACAACTTTTGTGTATGAGGGGGGAGGTGTATTGTTTTTGTTTTTTCTTTGTTATGCATTCGTGTGTTTTTATGCTGTAAACTGCTCAGTGTTCCTCAGGGGAAGGCCGGTATAAACATTTTAATAATGATAATGATGATGTGCTCTTTTTCCAGAAAGAGAGGTGCCAGAACTCACCATGAACTCACCTCATTCTCTTAGAATGGCAGTGGTGCCCAACTGAGAGGTGCCGGAATTCAGTTCCGGCAAGTTCCGGCTGAAAGAAAGTGCTGAAGATAATGCTAGCCTGTTAGACTGAGGTACAGTGAAGGATGCTGTCCCTTCCGGCATTTGTGTGTGTTTTGGAATGGGCAGGAGCAAGCAGAGTATGAAGATTCAGCTGTGGAATGGATGGTGATGTTTGGTTGCTCTGTCTGCCTTTGCTACCCTGGTCAGGCAATGTACAGCATGAATATTTAAATGCTGGTATTTATTAGGTGATCAGACTTTGGTTACAAGTTATTTATTTACACGCTCCGATGTAGAATGTGTGACATAACGAGCCAGCTAATCAAACATTAACTATTCAACAGTTTTATGTAAATTAAGACTGCCTGTGAGGTAATGGAGACTTTTCTGGCACATTGACTTGTGGGAAGCCCTCTTTCAACTCACTTAGTTATTTGACTGGTTTTCCTCCATTCAGCAGGAGTAGTTTATATGTTCCTGATGGAATGGGAACATATTTGGCAGGAATGGTTTGAGCCAGAATGAAACCATGGGCTCAGCCTGAGGACTCTTGGGCTTTACTGGTCCAATAGACAACCGCAGTTGCCTTCAATTGATAGGCCTCTGTTATTCAAGGACCCATATTTACTTTAGTGCAGGGATGGGGAAATTGTGGTTCTCCAAATGCAGTTGGACACTAGTTCCCATCAGCCCCAGCCAGCATGGCCAATAGTCAGGAGTGATGGGAGTTGTAGTCCAACAACATGTGGAGGTCTGTAGGTTCCCTGGCCCTGATTTAATGTGTCTCTCACCTGAGCCCTTGACTCACTGCAGAAACCCTTTAGCAAATCATCAGAGTTTTGGGGAAAAGGAATATCCATTTTCAATATTTGCACCTTGAGGCCAGCATTTTTATGTGGTGGGCAATGGTCTTGTTGACTTTAAAAAAAAAACACACACCCAAATATTGGCTTGATAAAGCATTAGAAAAAGAAAACATACAGGGAAAGAAATTTCACAAATGACAGAAAATAGTGAGACGCCATTGAAAGTTTCTCCATCAGGTTTCCTTAAATATAATTCATTTCTCAGGTATTGCAAAAGCTGTATAATTTTCCACTGAATTAATGCTAGGAAAGATTTTGCACATTTACTCATTTCCAAACAGGAATCGATGAACAGTTTCTCTGTGTCTCTACGGAGGAGGGGATATAACCCTTGCTGAGAAGGGGATATAAGTTTGGCACACTGCAAATCCAACATTTAGTCAGCTTCCCTTTGGATGTTTCAACAATAATTTTCTCAGGTAGGGCCAGGAAAGACCCCTGTCTTAAACCTTGGCATAGATGATAACTGAGCAAGGTGAACCAGTGAGCTGACTTAGTAAAAGGCAACTCCCCGTGTTCCTGTGTATAGAGTTTCACCTGGCAAGAGAGGTGTGGCCCTAAAAAACACAGCTGGGGAGCCACTCTCCATTAGAGTTGAGGGATGCTAACTGTGATCTCCAGAGCCTGGTATTGCTTCAAAACTGAGCCAAACCTTTGTGCCTTTTTTTTTTTTTTTTTTTGCATCAGCTATGCTGACACCTATAAGGATGTAACTGACACACCCAGCTAGGATCCTCACTAACACACCAAGTCAAATATTGACCTTCAAAGTTTTCTGCTGTTTTGCTTCTGATTTCTCTTCCTCCACCAGCAGCATAGAGAGGAATAGCAATGGTGGCAGCACCCTCACCTGTCCACCAGAGGGCACCACCACCACCACCACTGACTAGTATTAAGAGACAGAAACCTGCCTGAATTCATGATCACCAGCTAAGGCGTATGGCAGACAAAGCTCGGTTTATTATGTGTGTCCCCCTCTCCCT
Organism: Podarcis muralis; assembly: GCF_964188315.1. Taxonomy (NCBI): domain Eukaryota; kingdom Metazoa; phylum Chordata; class Lepidosauria; order Squamata; family Lacertidae; genus Podarcis; species Podarcis muralis. The sequence goes on from NC_135666.1 coordinate 33,482,402, forward strand.
GCATTAAAGCCTGGAAGAGCTGCTCTTCACTCATGGCTTTTGGATGGTGATGGTAATAGAGAAGGTCCAGGTTCATACCTGTAAGCTATGGCTAACATTAACTGAAGTTCATAAACCACAAACCTTGATCAACAAGTGGCTTTAATCATGGTTAATAATCCATAGCTAAGTGACTGGGCTGGGTTCACACATACAGCCAAGCCATACTTTAGCTAATAATAATAGTAATAATAATAATAATAATAATAATTTTGGCTTTTTTCAAGGGCAATTCTTGCTTAAGCACAAAATGTAGATTTGTCAATTTTGTGTATACTCTCTCTCTTTAAAAAAGCAAAAATCTTGTTGAGAACAGTTTTAGTTAATCACACCCTAAAATTTATTGGTAGCAGATTCAGGGCAGGCAAAAGCGGTTCTTCACATAACATGTCATCACTGCATGAAATTCACTGCACAACATAAGAGGGCCGCTGACTTGAGCGGCTCTAAAAAACAGCATGAAGGAAATTTTGGAATGCTGAGTAGGGCCACTCCAAAATTTGCTGGACTGCAACTCCCACCATGCCTGACCATTGGTCAGGCTGGCTGGGGCTCATGGGAGTTGAAGGCTATCAATGTCTAATGGTCTATCGGCTCCCCAGCCCCAGATAAACTCATGGAGATACCATGAAGTAGAAAGTAAGGCCAGTTTCGGAGATCGTGGCCCAGTGAATGCCAGTTGCTGGGGAGGTAACGGTAGAGGAGGCGTTCTCATGTAGGTAGGGATGTCAGAGAATTCTGACCAAAAATGGAAATAAGCAGACCAGGCAGTTTGCTTTTTCTTCTGCAGTCAGGAACGGACACCATTCACACAAATACAACTGGCAATCATTCACATTGCTGTTGGGCAGTTTGAAGTCTGCTGTCCATTTGCTGACATTGGAAGCTGCCTTGCATCGAATCAGACCATTGGTGCATCTATCTCAGAGGCCCATCATATGTCGCTGGACCTCCAGTAGCCCCAGCAAGTGTGGCCAATGCTCAGGAATGATGGGTGTTGGAGTGAAACAACATCTGGGAGGGGGGGGCGCACAGTTTCCTCAGCCCTGGTCTGCACTGACTGACAGCAACTCCCCAGGAATGGAGAGGAGACTTTTCCAGCCCCGTCTGCAGATATCGGGGACTGATGGTCTGCATGGAATTAGGTTCTTGAAAATTTGTTTGCTGTGCTATTTGTGTCATTGAAGAAGAAGAAGAGTTTGAATTTGATATCCCGCTTTATCACTACCCTAAGGAATCATAGAATCATAGAGTTGGAATAGACCACAAGGGCCATCGAGTCCAACCCCCTGCCAAGCAGGAAACACCATCAGAGCACTCCTGACATATGGTTCTCAAGCCTCTGCTTAAAGACCTCCAAAGAAGGAGACTCCACCACACTCCGAACATGCCCAGCTCCCTTAGCCGTTCCTCATAAGGCATCGTTTCCAGGCCTTTGACCATTTTGGTTGCCCTCCTCTGGACACGTTCCAGTTTGTCAGTGTCCTTCTTGAACTGTGGTGCCCAGAACTGGACACAGTACTCCAGGTGAGGTCTGACCAGAGCAGAATACAGTGGCACTATTACTTCCCTTGATCTAGATGCTCTACTCCTATTGATGCAGCCCAGAATTGCATTGGCTTTTTTAGCTGCCGCGTCACACTGTTGGCTCATGTCAAGTTTGTGGTCAACCAAGACTCCTAGATCCTTTTCACATGTACTGCTCTCAAGCCAGGTGTCACCCATCTTGTATTTGTGCCTCTCATTTTTTTTGCCCAAGTGCAATACTTTACATTTCTCCCTGTTAAAGTTCATCCTGTTTGTTTTGGCCCAGTTCTCTAATCTGTCAAGGTCGTTTTGAAGTGTGATCCTGTCCTCTGGGGTGTTAGCCACCCCTCCTAGTTTGGTGTCATCTGCAAATTTGATCAGGATGCCCTTGAGTCCATCATCCAAGTCATTGATAAAGGAATCTCAAAGCGGCTAACATTCTCCTTTCCTTTCCTCCCCCACAACAAACACTCTGTGAGGTGAGTGAGGCTGAGAGACTTCAAAGAAGTGTGCCTGGCCCAAGGTCACCCAGCAGCTGCAGGTGGAGGAACGGAAACACGAACCCGGTTCACCAGATTACGAGTCTACCGCTCTTAACCACTACACCACACTGGCCCTCTCATTGGAAATATTACAGATGCTTCTGTACAAGATTGCAAAATAAGACAGGTCACAAAAGTGCAAACTCCATAAAGTGTTTTTCTTTTTAATCTTGATTTATAGAAAAGAGCATACAGTGTTTTTAGTCTTATTTTATAAAAGCAATCAATACATAATACCACACAGTTACAAATGAGTATTTATAACACAGTTATCCTCCTGGAAGTTATGCATACAGTGAGTTGTTGATATGCATATCCAAGGGCAGCCTACGCATTCTCTTCGGGGAGAACTATTTTTTCATACGCTGCGTTAGAGGTGGAAGACCTGAGAGTGTGTCTGTTTTCTTTCTTTACAATTCAGTCTTCAACAACTTCAGAGCTTTCTGCATATTTGCATACACTAGAAAAAGAAACAGATGATAAGTCAGGAAGGCGGGGGGGGGGGGGGGTTGTACAAAAAGTAATCTGGCATGTAATGCACATCAGTTTGAACTTTCTAAATTATGCAAACTGCAATAAACCAAATCTCACTTTAATTTCCCAGCATTTACAATAGCAGAAGCAGTGCACACTGTTAATGGTCCACACATCATTGACAACTCAGTTAAATTGGATAACACGGATTTAAATGGATTTAAGGATGCTTTTCATGCTGAGGTTTCCATACAGCGAGCCGTTATTGTGCATAGGACCCCACCATGAGGGTCATGTCAGGTGCAGAACTTGCTCTGGGAATATTTTGGCAGTGGCATGAAAACAATCTGCACCATGTTGGACCATCCATGTGGATGGATTACCGGTTTCAGGTGACATTCACATGGCATCCATATCAAAAACGACACTCTAAACTATTTACATAAATGGCATCAGTCATTTTCTATGTGTTGCTATGCATATTTATTCAGAAGTTAGGATGGTGAAATCTATCCATTTAGTTTTCTCTCAATTCCACATTTTCCCAGTCTTAAATTCAGTTATCTACATATCCACATCAGTTTGTGATTTTTTTTAAAAAAAGAAGTCATCATGAAAATTCACCAGCATTTATTACTATTTTATGCACATTTTGCAATGCTATTGTGCAACTGGAGGGAGCTCCAAAGCAGAATTTCAGACCTTCCTTTGTTCCAAATCTATGCAAAAAGCTCTGCTAGGAAATACTTACGTAATGCAATGTCTGAAGGCTCGTAAGCATAGAGGCGGTTGGAATATCTTCCAGTAATATCTGCTCTAACTGTCAGTGACGGATCTGGAGAAACAATGACCGCATTAACTTTCCATCTGCAGCCGTCAAAAAACCCTCAATGAAAATGGCTTCTACTGTCCCCATGCAAAAGATGCTTAACCACATGAATGTTGTCTATAATTCTCCAGTATGGATATGCATAGTCACTTTTTTGCATATCTGCAGGGGAAATGCTGAGAAATGTTTCCCTGCTTCTGTAGGAAGGAGCTGTCTTTGTGTGCTGTTACAGTCCACTCGAATCTCCACAATTAGCGTGAGATTCCAGGGGTGTCTGGCATGCTTACCAAAGTCTGTGTTCCCTTTTGGGACAACAAGACACAGCTGAGACTATGATGTCCTTATGACATATGGTTTTATTTACACATATAAACATCCTGCCCCTAGATGCAGAGATTGTAGGGCATTCACATCCTATGAGGGTCTGGCTCCCCTCTTGAGTGCAGCATTGGATTCAAAGAGCAGCAAAAAGCCATCCTTTGTGTCCCTTCCTTCCAGTCTGTCTTCCCCAGCTCTCCTCCTCCTCCATGCTGCTAACCAACTCCAAGGACCTCCCACAGCCTACATCATTCAGTGACATAGGTGTCAACTCCACAGGGCTGAGATGTCTTCAGCCCCTCCCCCCACCCACCCAAAGTCTGTTGGGATGGGGCTGAATCCCTCCTCCATCTTGAGGAGCCTGGCCTTGCAGTGGCGGCAGGCCTTGCTGGGACTTGCAGTGTTGGTGCTGAGTCTTGCTGGGCCTTGTGGCAGCTGTGGTGGCCCTAACAGGGCCCTGTGCCACGATGCGTGTGATGTCACACATGTGCACAATGGGGCCCCACAATGTTGGGCAGAACTCGGCGCCTCTGTTCAGAGTCAAAACCCAAAACCTGGCACCCAGCCAAGAAGGGGCTCCACTCCCCCTTGCCTGGCATTCTTGCCCTTTGATGGTTTCCTTGATGGGCCATCCCTGGTCTTTCTCCTCTACGAATGGCCCATTCAGCCCACTCTGCCAAGCTGGCTTGCCTTGTTAGCATAACTAATTCCAGGGGGTTCCCGTGTTTGGCAAAGTTTAATACTACATCCAGGAATTATGGAGTGAATCTGGCACCCACGCATTTAGGGGAATCTGGACCCCCACAAATCCATAGCAAGGCTTTGTACACCAACAAAGCTTTCCTTCTCAGCTGCTTCCACTGAACAGCTGGTGGGCAGAAATGGGACTCGGTGATTTCTCCACCCCCATCCTAAATAATAACTAAGTAAAATGTAAGCTGTAGATGTTAAAGCAATGAGCAGCATCAGCCTGAGGGGGAATCTTCTTAAGATCAGTGTCATTCGTTAACTCCTTGGAGTGTGTGTGTAAAAAATCCACCCTTTAGCCAATTTAATAAAACGAGTGGGGCATATGCTCCATTGTTTGCAGAGACGCACGTATATTGGAAATAGATTTTGGGCAGCTTATTGTTGCAGATGCAAATGTGAAACGTTTCGTTTTACACAACTACTTTTTTTGGCCCTTTATCAATCCCCTCCTTAAAACCAGGAGAGGGGAAAGCTACTTTAAATTACAAAAACTGGGTGGACATGTGGCAAGTGTATTGCATGTTAAGAGCAGTTTTATGGGACCCATCCTATAGGTCTTTGAGCAAAAACACCAATAACGCCAGTGGTACAGGAGATTCAGGTTTTGCTAGCAACAGCCACATTCTCCAGTTGGAATGCTTGCAAAACCCTGTTTCCCCCATATTGGAGATGCAACCTGGAGATAAATCAAGCTTTCGTTCCACAGTAAATATTAACTCATCTCAGCTACAGTGGTACCTTTAGTTACGAACGTAATTCATTCCAGAGGTCCGTTCTTAAGCTGAAACCATTCTTATCCTGTGGCACACTTTTGCTTATGGCACTTCCTGCTGCATCCTGGGACAAAGTTTGCAACCAGGAGCAACTACTTCTGGGTTAGTGGAGCTTGTAACCCGAAGCGTGCATAACCAGAAGCACGCCTAACCAGAGGTACCACTGTATTCAGCCTGGCATGCCCCCCCGCCAAAAAACAGAACTCTTTGACCCCTTAACTACTCACCTACAAACAGGATTCTGGGAACATACTGGCCATCTGGTGAAAGATGTTTGTCTGTGGTTTCATACTTAAAGAAAAGAAAAATAAAATACAAATATCTGTGATGCAAGCCATTTAGATCACACAGAGAACAGTCAAAATATCTATTAAACATTGCCAGTTACTTCAACATATTGAAAGGTTAGGTGGAATAGATGATGATGATGTGACAGCCATCCCCTAATGTATAATATAACAGAATCGGACCACAATGAGGATTTGATGAGCATTATAATTATTTTAGCAAGCACATCCACCCACTAAATTTCACACACAGTATTTTTCCCTATATGGAGATAATATCCACATAAGAAAAATGTATATTAAACTGTTATACATGAAGAATGCACAGGTATCCGTTTTGTTGGGAAGCTGCTCTATACTAGGGTTGCCATGTGTCCAGTTTTCTCCTGACATGTTCAGGATTCCAACGTCGAAATTTCCATCCAAGGGGGATTTTTAAAAATTGACAAAGCGTCCAGGTTTTTGCAAACAGAACCAGGAAGTGTCTTCCCAAAAATAGGCCAACAACTTTTTGGGTGATCCCCCTCTCCCCCCCCAATAAGCTCAACAACTGTTTGTGTCTAGATTTTTACTTATTGAAATATGGCAACCCTATCTATATATTACTTTCCCAATAATCGTGGCAATCTAAACACTTGCCTATTTTTCTAAAAACAGCAACCACCCTTATACAGAGTGCTTCCATTTTGGAAAGATGCCCTGTGTGAACCAGCTCTAGGTAGAATTAAATACCGGTAGATCAACTTGAAACTTGGCCGAGAGAATAATTGCTTTATTACAAAACAGAGCACTTGGTCAGGTGTCAAAGAAAACTTACAACAAGATTGAGGAGAACAAACTTCTCAGCCAATTTCTGTATCTCTTTGTGTTCAGCAAATACCTTCTTCAGTGCTAGAATGGGAGAAGAAATTAGACTCACTATTAGAAAAAAAAAGAAAGAATCTGAAACATAGAAAGAACATTATGTATCTATTGTCAGTACAGATCAAATAAAAATTCATGAACGCTTAAGGCCTGAAGGCCTAATAAAGATCACTGTAAAATGAAAGAGATAAGCTAAAGGCTCAAAAGTTTAGAAACAGGTCTGGGAATGAAAGGAGGTCAAGGTTATCGCAATCAATGTTTTGGGTTTTTGGAACCTGGATTCTTTTGCTTAGCAAAGGAATTCATAAGAAGCCTGAGGCTGAAATCCAAATTCCACTTACCAGGGAGTAAACCTCACTGAATTCAGTGGGACTTACTTCTGAGTAGACAGAGGATTGCAGCTTAAGACAGGAAACTGCACTTACTGATTTACTCATGCTATGTCACTCTAGTTTGAATTATACAATAAATGTTTCATTTCTAAGGAGATAAGTGCTGGATCTAAGGCCCACCTGAAAACCAGTCTCTTAAGTGAACAGAAAACATATTCACAACTGTCAAAGAATGCATGGAGTTTGGGTGTTCATACGATGTGTGGACAGGATATCATTACGAGCTCTTCGGCACAAATTTGTCAATCTCTGTTTCTGACTGTGATCATTTGTGAGGGGGCGGGGGGGAATGTAAATAGAAATTTCTGCCTTCCATTTATCTAAACCTCCCCAGTTATTAAGTATGGGATAAAAATATAGATTATGCTTTCAGTGTAAAAAGAGCCGGTTTATTGTTGTTATTATTATTATTGGTAGTAATTGTATTTGCTTGGATGTAGACCAAAATATTATATGTCTGTTGGAAAGAATGCTACCTTGACTGTGAGGGCAGTCTTCTAAATGGTGGATGATCATTATAGGTTTGTTGCTGAAAAGAAGAAAAGGTCCATTTTAGAATCTCACAGTAGCAGGCGATAAAAAGAGCAAAACTCATGATGGACAAAAATCTCAATGACTTAAGATTTAAGGTCCTGGAAAAAGGTATTGAAACATTTCTCAATTCTTAGAGTGGAAGGAGGAGACCTTCACACGCCATAGTGAAAACCATGTGGAGATAGGGGAACTTACTTTGTCCTGGCTTTATGGAGAGCTTCTTCATAAGTCTGAGTCCAGATAAGCTGATCTCCCCAGCCTGAAAGGAAATGATGAATGGAATTTAGTTTTAAAGCATATTATAATTGAGGAGGCATTAATCCTATAACCAGTTGTAGGGTTGCCATATTTTGAAGAGCAAGAAAGAGGGCCCATTTGCCGACTTCTACTTTTAACTATGGATCACTATGACAACACACATTTTACATACCCATGAAAAAGAGGATGTGTCCTGGAAAAAGGGGACACATGGCAACTGAACTGAGTCCTGAACAAAGGCAACTCTAAGTGAGGCTTAGTGCTGCTCATCAGGCAATGGCTTTTCCCACCCGCCTTGCCCTACCCTCCAGACCTAGTAGCCATGATAAGGGAGCTGTTTCCAGAGGAAGAATTGTGAGGGGAGAAAGACTTTCTGTTTGCCATCAGGGGTTGGTTGGTTCAATCTGTGCTGCCTCAATTCCAGTCTGAGGAACCTTCAGAAGGGAGTTGCAGCCATGCACATCGTGTGTATTTGTATTTTAATGAGCTGAACAGAGTGAAAGATTATGAGTCTTCGATGCTATTTTGTTAATGTTGATATTATTTTATAGATTATAAATGCTGTATTTGTTAATCATATAATATGACTTTTGCTTACATTTTTGATGTTTGGCTTGTTTTTTAGTTGTTGTTTTGTTAACAGTGTTTTATAGATTGCAATTGTTTCCCTGATGATTTGTGAATTATCCTATATGATTTACGCTGTGTTTGTGATGTCCTCTCATGTTTATTGTGTTCTGTCATGTTGTTATTATTTATTGTTTGTAAGATGCTTTGGGATACATTCGAATGAAAAGTGGCATAGAAATATAATAAAGCAAATATAATAAAACAAATCACAAATTTCCAGCTATATAACCTTATGCCAGTTAGCCCAAATACCTCCTGCCAACACCATATTTTTAGGTGTTACTGTATTTACACAAATGTAATACGTACTTTTTTTGGCCAAATTATGTTGCGAAAATTAGGGTACACCCTAGTTTTGATGGCACATTTACATGCGCCAGTGAATACTTTTTTGGTTTCAAGGTTTTGAAAATTGAGGTGCCCATTAGATTTGATGGTGCATTAGATTTGCGTAAATACGCTATTCCCCCCCCCCCAAACCCCTTGATTAATTGCAATGATTTCTTCAAATGCTGGCATTAATCTGAACTAGCACTCACTTCAAGTCCAATGTGAAATTTAGATAATTACCTGCTACGAATTACCGACTGTTGGAGAAATGTCCCCTGAGGCTTCCTTATTTAAATAATGTGCACCCCCTCCTTATTGAGAAAAGACCCTCTTACACTACAATCTTATAACAACGTATAAGGGGTAAGCCTCACTGAACTCAGTGACACTCACTTCCAAGTAGATATATGTAGTGCAGTTTTGTAAGTTATCAAAGGGCAGGATCCATCAGAACAAGCCTGTGAGATAGGTTAGGTTAAGAGAGGTCACCCAGTCAGCTTCATGAGTGAATTGGAATTGGAATCCTGGTTTCCCATGTCCTAGTCCAACACTCTAATTGCTACAAACCCGCTTGGGTCTGTTCTGAATCTCCCATCATTTTGCTTCATTGGGTGGTCTGGGTTCTAGTATTTTGAGAAAGGGTTAAAAGAGCAACACCACCCTGTCTTCCCATGCACTCAGCTAGTGTTCCTTTACCTCTGGAGAGAGTCTGGGGCAGTTTGGGACGGGTTTCTTTTACATCCTTCTTTTCACTTTTCACAGTAGTGTCTTTCGCTGAAATGTACGAGACGGCGACGAGCAAAAGCAATACCGATGCAAGGCTCTTCTCCATGGTTGAAGCTAGGGGGAGAAAAAAAGCATCAAGGATTTATTCAGCTGCATTACAGAACAGGAGACTATTAGGTATGGAACAATAGAGGCATGCAATCAACCTTGCTGGCTAAGTTACAAGCAATGGAATGGAATTACTCTAGTTCCAGCTTGGTCACAGTAAAAAAAAAGGAGCAACCGAATGTTAAGTGCTACATACAACATGCATGAGAAACTCGGCTTGGGCCTCAGTGTATAGTATGCATAGAAGGAAGTCCTTCTGTGCTCAAGCAGGGATGGGAAACTATATACAGTTTTATGCACCATTTACCTTGGTATATGCATATTTGTGCACATTACTTGGCTGGCGAATTGCATTGCAACATTCAGAGAAGTGTGAATTTTGAAGGATGGCTGTGTTTCATTTTGCTTACTGTTTTAGAAAGTGTGAATTAGGTAGATTTGCTTAAAAAGCAAACTGAATCCAATTTCTTCCCCATCCTATAACGAAACCTTCCATTGACGGATACATTGTGAAGACAAACAGAGCTAAATGTAACTCTACTGTGATATTCAAAGCTGATACTTTGAATTAAAAACTAACCTTTATTTCCCAGGCACTAATTTGGTGTTTACAGTGGACTTGAAGAAAATGGAGCCATGCAAAGCAAATCAAAGTATTTTCGAGGCCCTTGCCTTGGGTTGTGAGGAGTGAAACACTTCTCTCAGTGTGGTGACAACAGGGAAATATTTAGGAGACAATGAAATCAAAGTAGTTTCAAATCCCTAGGCTTGCCAAGTTGGCTATGCTCTGACAGCCAGTGTCCACTCAATGCACCCCAAAGCTGCAGTCTTATGCACAGTTACCCTTGTATAAGACCCACTGAGCACAGGGGTACTTAATTCAGAGTAAGCATTGCAGGGAGTTGGACTAGATGACCCTCAGGATCCCTCCTATCTCTACAATTCTATGAGTCTACGTGTTAAGATTGTGCTGTGTGTCTTCACATATGATGCATTCCCCACCCCCCAAATGTACAGCCTGATCTTATCCATGTTTACTCAGAAGTAAGCCCCATGGTGTTCGGTTGGACTTGCTCTCTTGTAAGTGTATATATTGAGCACTGCAGCCTTGAAGTTTTCTAAGCCAATTAAAAGTCACACAGTAAGTTTTCGAATGAAGGCATCTCAAGATGCTAATTCTGCTAGCATTTCCAATGCTCCCTGTCTTGACGGTGAACACAATTCTGAATGAATCTGATTAACCTCATTTTAGTCCAATTATAGATCTGTTGGTTTCAAAATCCTGACTTTTAAAAATAGCATCCATCGCTACGGGGGACAGACAGTTGATGCTAAGACCTGACGATTCTCACTCAATGTGGCAGACTGCAAATTTGAGAGAAGCAAAGGGTTTTCTGCAGGTCTCAGGACCAATTCAACAGTGGTGGCATATTGAAGCATGGGCTGTTGCTGTTTAATCTTACACAAAGACTGGTTAGTTTAGCTGCATGATGCACAGAGCTGGGTCCTCCATTCCAACTGAGGATTCCACCTCACTCTGCCCAATGGCAGGACCGGCCCTGGAGTTTTGATCAGTATCTCAGTTTAGACCCCAACTGCAGGGAACAGCAGAAGTTCTATTTAAAGGCATGACTTTCCAAACACACACACACACACACACAGAGAGAGAGAGAGAGAGAGAGAGCAGATGTCCAACTTAAGAAGAAGTAGTGATGGTGCAGAACCCTCCTCTCCACCAATATGCAGCATGTCCCTCCACATGCTTTCCACCCAGGTGAGCTTTGATGCTGGAGATGCACACAGGGCTGGGAGAAAAAGTTCTGGGATGAGGGGCTGTGGGTAAGTAGCAGAGAAGGGTCTCAGCTGCACACCCCATTTGGCTCTCTAGATTGGCCCCAGGTTTCTGGGACAGCCTTGCAGAGAGTAGGTCTGCCTCCATCAAATTTGGCTGAGGAGGAATAATAACGGTACCATTTGAGATAATCAAGACCCTGCTCTGAAGATCAAGCGGGGCTGATATGGTCAGGATTAAGTCTACTATGCTCAAAAATCAGGAAATACAATTTTCAAGCATGTTACTCATCTTCCATATTTTCTTCTCAGATTTTCTACAACAATCAGGAAACAATGGTGGCCAAAATGGGCATTCTGAAGCTTCAATCCTAAGCATATTAACTTGGAAGGAAGTTTGAATGATATCGAATGGGGCTGATTTTCAGGTTTTGGATTTGTGTTTTTTTAAAAGGGACTGCAATCCTGTACACACTTACATGACGGTAAATGCCGTGCAACATGTTAGGACTTACTTTGCAGAATAAGCATGCACAGGTTTGTTTTATTAAAGTGACAGACACCCTTATGTCTTCATGGGGGAAATTAAAATAGGCAAGTTTTTGGAGGGGCATTTGGCTTTTTAAGAAAACAGGCAGCAAGGACATATTGTCATCCTTTGAAACCACAGGGGCATTTAAGTAGGCCAGTATGCATCCAGCGGAGTCCCTTTTTATGGCACAGCTGATGTCAATGGGCCCTGTGTCAGCATCAGGGAAGCGGGAAGAAACACAACTGGGCAAAAAATGGAAGAAGTGGGTGGGTGTGGGGCACAATCCTTTCAAGCAGCAGAAGATAGACAGCTGAGAAGATTCAAGACTGGTAAATGCAGTACACAGAAACCATAGCACCATAGAAGAAAACAGAGCTTTGACAAAGGCATTAGAACAGGGGCCAGCAAACTTTTTCAGGCAGGGACCAGTCCACTGTCCCTCAGACCTTGTGGGGGGGCAGACTATATTTTTTTTGGGGGGAAATGAACAAATTCCTATGCCCCACAAATAACCCAGAGATGCATTTTAAATAAAAGGACACTTTCTACTCATGTAAAAACACGCTAATTCTCGGACCGTCCATGGGCCGGATTTAGAAGGCGCTTGGGCCAGATCCGGCCCCCGGGCCTTGGTTTGCCTACCCATGCGTTAGAAAGTGCTTGCACTTGCCAAACAGGAAATCAGACAAGGGGGTGGGGATCAGAGCTGTTAGCAGATCCAGTGGGAAAGCAATGACTGACAAAAGTTGCTTCTTCAAAAAGAAAATAGAATCACAAAGGTTTGTAAAGCTCAACACACACACACACACACACTCTTGTGGTCATCAGCATAGTTAGTGAAAGAAACAGCAAAACACTCTAGCTGCTTTTCTTAGAACTGCTGCACAGCCCTTTCACTGCCCTTTCACTGCTCCGGTCTTCCCAGCCTGTTCTTTGTTACCTGCCCATCAATAAGTAACCTGACTCACAGGCTCAGAGGACTCTGAACAGGTGCTTTGCTAAGCCCAGAGCTGATCATCTTACCTGCTCTGCCCTTCTCCTCCTTTGAGAAACTGCTAAAGTGTTCCAAGTTTCAGTGTGAACAAGGAAGGTATGGTATGCCTATTTATGCACCTGGGCACACCTCATCCCCACCCACAAGCTGTGGCATTTGAATACTTCTGATGCAGGGGGAAACCTCTATTTTATTTTTATTTTTTTAAAGAAAATAAACAAAAGACAAGATGTTTGCAAGTAATTTCTGAAACAAATAAATGCCATCAGCGTACAGTGTATCAGTAGTTTTAGAAAAGTAAAATTTATATGTGTATATGAGAGTTTGGGGAAATATATTTTCTGATGTGGGCAATGAGCCAAATCCAGGTAAGCATAAATCAAGGCTTCTGATTTGCCTGAAGGCTGATCTGGCCTTTTGTGATTGGACAGAAGCTTCATTCTAAAGCACAGGTCTGCAATTCCTTTGAGAAGATGAAATTGGATATGAATTTCAGCGTGAATTAAATGGTCACTGTACTGAGTACAGGGCACTGATCCAGATCAAAGAAGCCAAGGGAAATGCCAAATGAAAATGGAACCTGACAGTTCATCTTCCAAAGCAGGGTGTGGTATTGGCCCACAATTCCCATTGCCCGTAGGACTTGGAGCCTCACAGCAAGGTCACTGGTTCCCCACCATTGCTTTCAAGTGCCTTTTACATCACTCCAGTGTTGGAAACCATGCTGAAAATATGAATCTCATCATTTAAGGAGGGAGCTGCCCAGACCCTCTGCCTTCAGTGTGAAATGATTTTATTGGGCTGGATGCAACTAAGCCAGTATACACTAGTGGAAGCCGGTGCTGAGACTCCTGCTAGCTCAATGGGCTTGCCTCCCTCTCCTCTCGCCTGGGCGCCCCATCTCCCCCAAATCTACTCTGGAGAGTCAGGAGAACCCCCAGGACAGCAGGCAGAGGAAGGAGAGGGGAGGTCATCCCATCTGCCACTGCTTGCATTGATGAAGCACTCAAATCAGTGCACTGTTGAATCCCACCTGGTGTTCTTCTTGGAATAGTAGCTGTTTCCTAGCAACGAAAGGAATAGATGCTGAACTGAACAGATTGCTAAGTGAATTTCTATATAAGGGAGGCTTATCAATACTACCATGCATGCAATTTGATGTGGTGAACATTGTATTTCACAAGTACATACCCTTAATTGTGTGTGAGTACTGAGCCAGGGACTGCATTGAGTAGGAAGGTCTGAAGGGAGATTCTTTTATATATATATAAAGTCTTATTGAATTTAGTAGATAACAAAACATTCTTATGAATGGTATAACAAAAAATACAAATAAAAACCACTTCATTCCTAAGCAATTCATTTCACCAAACATTCTTACTCAGTTACATAAGACTTCCCAATGTGTTTGCTGATTCTATTTTCCAGTTGTAGTAATAATTATTACTCCCGTTGTTCGGTCCCAGCTCCTGTCAACCTAGCAGTTCGTTGAGCTCCCGTTGTTCGGTCCCAGCTCCTGCCAACCTAGCAGTTCGAAAGCATGCAGTGCAAGTAGATAAATAGGTACTGCTCCGGCGGGAAGGTAAACAGCGTTTCCGTGATCTACTTTGGTTTCGCCAGAAGTGGCTTAGTCATGCCGGCCACATGACCCAGAAAAACTGTCTGTGGAAGTGGACAAACACCGGCTCCCTTGGCCTTTAAAGTGAGATGAGCGCTGCAACCCCAGAATTGTTCATGACCGGACTTAACTGTCAGGGGTCCCTTTACCTTTGCTGTTAGTATTGTCTTATAATTTCCGACATCTTTTTGTATCCTACTTGCGATATTTTTGGTTACTAATTTATACAGAAATCATTCAAATTCTGCCATAGAAAGGAGATTCTTACCAAGGTGGGCTCAAATAAACTAGTTGACCGTCCTTCTGTGGATCAGGGCCCCTACATTACTAGTTTTTCTGATTATGGGGAAGCTTCTAAGAGCAGGAAGATTGGAGACGGAACAGAGAACTGCAAGTGACCCCTTTCTGAGTTGCCATCTCTCAAGGCTGTAATTGAACAGAGAGCGTAATGCACTCTCAAAAATAGTACAGCCCAAGCTTTCTAGATCAATAGCCAGCACCTTGAATTGTGCTAGAAAGGGAAGAGGAAGCCATGAGAGCTGTTAAAGCATCACCTACAACACCAAGTTTGGCACAGATTGTTCCAGATATTTGCTGCTCTCATTAAGCCTTAACAGCTACCAGTGTTCTCCTGATGTAAAAAATGACAGAGAGTTTTATGACACCTTAAAGATTTATGAATATATAATGGCATAAGATTTTGTGGATTGAGGCTACTTCACTAGATGCAAGAAGTGTTCTCGTCAGCAGCTGCAGCTGTAGGGGGGAAAACATTGTAAACTGTGGGGTAAAATCCAGCCAAAGTTTAATTCTTGCAGAACTGTACTCTATACATTTCACAGGCATTTGACTCCATAGTTTACAATTTTCCCCCGATCCACATATAACTACCATGTTTAATTGATGTTTGAAATAATCTTTGTGAAATACTTTAAAAATGGAACAAAAAACAAAATCTGTACAGGTAACAACAACAACAACAATAACAACAACAATTTATTATTTATACCCCACCCATCTGGCTGGGTTTCCCATCTGATTATCTGATATAATTTCCCATCTGATATCTGGTTCTGATATCGCAGTAATAAAAGCTTAGAAAGTGCAGGTAAACCTTCTGTAGCACACACACACACTTTGTGGCCCCTTCAAGATCAACATGATAATTGTAGCATATGTTTCCATGGACTAAATTGAGCTACACCTAAAGTGAGCTACAAACATGCAGTCATTGGTAGTTTTGCTAACTATGGGGAAGGGGCATTTGCACAGCAATAGAGCACCTGTTTCTAATGTAAATGCTTCCTGACTGAATTCTTGGCATTGCCAAACAGGACTGGGAATATCCCCTCTGTGAAGCCCTGGAGAGGCACTGCCAGCCAGTGTAGACATTACTGTGCTAAATGGACCAATGGTCTGACTCAGTAGGAGGCAGCGCCCAGTGTCCCCACTTTGTGAGATGAATGAAGCATTTATCCTTGGTGGATAGAAGGCTATAGAAGTGTATGGGTGGGGAAGAAAATTTTGTAAACAGTGGGGTCCAGAGTCTGCAAAATAGAGAGGGCAGTCACAGTAGGCCTGCGACAACCACCACCACCATTTCTTGGCTGTTTCATGCTGTCTCTGCTATAATTGACATAATTTTTTGCTGCCTTTTATTGTTTTGTTGTTGATGATTTTATTTTTCCTATACAGTCGTACCTTGGTTTCCGAACAGAATGCGTTCCAGAAGTCCGTTCAACTTCTGAAATGTTCGGAAGCTGCGGAAGCCACATCAGACGTTCGGCTTCTGGGCAAAGTTCGCAAATTGGAACAGCTACTTCTGGGTTTACGACGTTCAAGTTCCAAGTTGTTTAGTGTTTTGTTGGAAGCTGCCCAGAGTGGCTGGGGAAACCCAGCCAGATGGGCGGGGTATAAATTATAAATTATTATTATTGTTGTTGTTGTTGTTGTTGTTGTTGTTGTTGTTGTTGTTCATGAACTAAGCTGTTTGAAAACCAAGGTACGACTGTATTGTATTTTACCCTTTGTTTGTAAGCCTTCCAGGGAATATTGATTAATACTAAAAATGCACATACTTAGGGCAGTATGTCAGCTCTTGTTCACAAAAGCTTATGCCACAAGCAGTCTTTAACCAGTCTTTAATGCAGCACATAAGACTCTTTGTAGTTACAATTGCCTTACAGGCATTGATTGATTAGAACCAGTAATGTCCACCTAACCTTTTCCTGGTTGGTGTGCCGTACCAAAAAATCGTAAAGACACATGTACTTAAGGCCCAGCGGCAGATCTCACCGTCTCTCATGCCATAGCAAATATGTTTCCTAAGGTGGAGACTGTAACAGGCTACAAAGTCCAGTCATCATTATCCAGGTAAAAAAGGGTGTTCACCTTGCTTCACTGATGCATTCTTCTTTCCTTGCTTCTTCCTTGGCTCATAAATGCAACAGCTGCCCATTCTTTAAGAACTGGCACCCGCTAGCTTAAGAAAGGGTGGGGTGATGGAAAAAGATAAGTAGGATGACACTATATGCAGAAAAAGACAGATCCTCCAAGTTGCCTGGATACATGTTTAGTGAAGTGAACACATTTAAATATAAATCCTCCTTTAGGGGCATTGTGTACAGTGGTACCTCGGGTTACATACGCTTCAGGTTACATATGCTTCAGGTTACAGACTCCGCTAACCCAGAAATAGTGCTTCAGGTTAAGAACTTTGCTTCAGGATGAGAACAGAAATCGTGCTCCAGCGGCGCAGCGGCAGCAGGAGGCCCCATTAGCTAAAGTGGTGCTTCAGGTTAAGAACAGTTTCAGGTTAAGAACGGACCTCCGGAACGAATTAAGTACTTAACCTGAGGTACCACTGTACTTAAACTCCCCCCCCCACCCATAATTCTTAAGCACAATCAGCTTGAGTCTTTGGTTGAGTTGAGCAGTGTCAATGAGTGTGACCCTGAGCTCTCCCTTCCATGCATTCAGTGAATGTGAAAATGGCTTCTGTGCTATAGTGTGGAAGAAACGGAGGTATTCCTTGGGTCCGTGCAACATTTTTGTGTTGTTCTTTACTCCTTATGTTCGGAATCAGAGGTCATCTAAGGACTGCATCGACTTCTTCCTTTCAATGCAACATTCGCCATTGTAAATGCAAATACTGGCTTGTGCCACAACAGCAAAAGCTCTAGGGAGCACTTGGACTTCGCTGCAGGTTTCTAGAAACATGCAAGAATGTGTCAAGTCTGCTTCACCCAGACCGGAAATGTCATTGGATGATGTGTACCTAACTTCTAGGGCAAATCCTGCTGGGCTGAGCTATGACGCTGCACTAGCCTTGCTGAGTGTCCCATCCCTGAAAACAAACAACCACAGTGCTTTGTTAAGGTATTAAGGCCTAGTCATCACTCCAAGGCTTGACAGAATGTTATTTCTACCTGAGGATTTTTGAGGCTTGGGCCTCATCTGCACCATACATTTAAAACACCGTTCTACCTTAGTGTCCCCTCCCTGAATAATAGGAACTGTAGTTTAAAGGTGCTGAGAGTGCCGATCGAAAGGTCGGCGGTTCGAATCCCCGCAGCAGGGTGCGCTCCCGTTGTTCGGTCCCAGCACCTGCCAACCTAGCAGTTCGAAAGCACTCCCGGGTGCAAGTAGATAAATAGGGACCGCTTACTAGTGGGAAGGTAAATGGCGTTTCCGTGTGCGGCTCTGGCTCGCCAGAGCAGCGATGTCACGCTGGCCACGTGACCCGGAAGTGAGATGGGCGCACAACCCTAGAGTCTGTCAAGACTGGCCCGTACGGGCAGGGGTACCTTTACCTTTTATTCCCTTCACAGGGGTCTGTGAAGAGTGGTTGCTGACTCTTAGAGAGGCATAAGTGTGTTTTTAATGGACGGTCTATGTTATCCTGTACTTCTTTTCAGGATTAGTGATCTTTGAAAATGGCTCTGAGCCCCAGGTCTGTTGTGTCAGGCCACTGACCCCAGTACCCAGATCTCTAGGCCAGTTGGCACTATTGCTGGCTACCCTTTCCCATGCTTGTCAGCCTGGGAACCTGCTGCTTCTGCTGGCACTGATTAGGATGAAGAGTGGGCCTGGCAGGGAGAACAGCACATACCCTCCAACATTTCTCCAATGAAAATAGGGACGTCCCATTCCATATTGATAATTTTACTATTTATACCCCACACATCTTACTGGGTTGCCCCAGCCACTCTGGGCAGCTTCCAACATATATAAAAACATAACAAAACATTAAACTTCTTTAAAAAAAACAAAAAAAACCCCCTCCCTATACAGGATTGCCTTCAGATGGCTCGGGGGGGGGGGTTGCATAATGCCACACCCTCCAACATTTCTCCAATGTAAATAGGGACATCCTATGGTAAAGTGGGGCATTCTGGGATCAGATCAAATCAGAAACCGGGTTAGACGGCTTGTCTAAATCACGGACGCCCCTGGAAAATAGGGACACTTGGAGGGTCTGACAGCTCAGGAAGAAGGAAGGCAGCTTAAAGTGGTGTCTATTCAGCCTGGTTATCCACTGCAGCTATCAACACCTCTTGGGATAGTCAGCCTGGATAAGATGGCAGCAGACCCAAGGTCTTGTCTGGCCTTCTTCCTGTGGAACTCCTTCTGCCAGGTTGACTCTTCATCTTGCTTGGTTGCAGTGGTGGCATGGAGTAGAAAGGGAAGGTCTAAGGGGTTTGTGGAGTATAGTGTGTGTTTGTTTGTTTGTTTGTTTGTTTGTTTGTGTGTCTGTTTTACAAGATCTGGGGAGGGGTTTTTGCAAGCTGTGAGGGGGTTCATGAAGTCTGAGGGTGGATGGAGGGTAACCAAGGTGTAGTTAGGATTTTGGTGAGGATTTTTGGGTGAGTGGGTAGGCAGAGTTGGTGAGCAAAGGGATGGGGATGCCCATGTTGGCAAGGTTTAGTGGTCCCAGAGTTCCCTGTAAAGAGAGATGGACTGTGAAACCACCCTGGGAATTGTAGCTCTGTGAGGGGAATAAGGGTCTCCTAACAACTCTCAGCACTCTTAACAGACTACATTTCCCAGGATTCCCTGGGGAAAGCCATGATTGTTTAAAGTGGTATCATTGTGCTTTAAATGTATGGTGTGCTTATAAAGATAGACACCATCATTTCATTGGGCAACATCATTTCATTACATATCCTGATCTCTGAGAACAACTTTGACTTCCTTTTCCTCATCCACAAGGCAGAAAAACTTATTAAATCAGTGGAGAAAATATATAACCCTGAAAAATGTCTGTACAATGGTGCGGGCATATGAACAAGATCCTGGTGCAAGTTTCCAGGAACTTTGTTGCACTCAGTTCCTGCTTATTGCTTGCTTACAAAACTGATTGGCAGAATTGTACTTATTTCTGTAGCCCGTCTGATGTTTCAACTATGGTGAAATCAATGTTGTATCTTTGCCATCTTTAGTGTGTAGTATTGGAAGCTGGACAAGGGGAGCCAGATAACAACAAGTGCTAAGCATGCTTAGTTCAGCTTGCAAATATTTCATTAAGCGATAGCAAACCAGTTCGTTACTGTTTCAAAGCCCTCTCAGAGCAGGGTGGTTACTGATTAGTCTGCATATGAGAACTTGGAATAGAAATACTTCGCTGCTCTATTTACCCAGAAACCGCTTTTTTAATATGAAGTCAGAAAGGACCAGGGATGTCTCCTGAACAAAAATAACAGAATGCTTCCCCCATGTTGCAGATCACATGAGATTATTCCTCAAGAGCTGATCTGTGTTCTGCTGCTCTGGGGTTTGCGAGTTATGGTTGTTTATTGTTGGTTTTACAGTTTTATGCATTTTATTTTATTATTGTAAACCATCCTGGGATCAAGTGATGAAGAGAAGTCCATAAATCTCTTCCATTGATGCATACATGTACAGTAAACCTGCATAGGTAAAGGTAAAGGACCCCTGGGTGGTTAAGTCCAGTCAAAGGCGACTATGGGGTTATGGCACTCATCTTGCTTTCAGGCCGAGGGAGCTGGCGTTTGTCCACAGACAGCTTTCTGGGTCATGTGGCCAGCATGACTAAGCCGCTTCTGATTCAACGGGACACCGTGATGGAAACCAGAGTACACGGAAATGCCATTTACCACAGTGGTACCTATTTATCTACTTGCACTGGTGTGCTTTTGGACTGCTAGGTTGGCAGAAGCTGGGACAGAGTAATGGGAGCTCACACCGTCGCGGGGATTCAAACCGCCAACCTTCTGATTGGCAAGCCCAATAGGCTCAGTGGTTTAGACCACAGCGCCACCCGCGTCCTTAAAAACCTGCATAGGATGCACATTTAATATACGTTTTTTCAAATACATGCAGCTGAAGACTATCAAAGGGAAGGATTGAAGGCAAAAGAAAGCTGGAAGCCCCAAGCAAACCTAGTGCAAAAAGAGCTTTTAAGCTCCGATCCTCTCCTTCTGGGCAAGTCGTGATTGGTGCACCCTGTGAACAAGGTGTCTTTGGTCAGTAGAGCGCTTGCTCTGGGAGCGGTGGGGATGCTCTAGTGGGACAATCTGACTTCCGGTTATTTTCTTCCAGTAAGCAGAGCCATAACAAAAATCTGGTTTTTGTTTATTTCTTTTATACCACCTAGGTGATTCACATGAAATTATGGGGAAATCACCCAAGGCAATCTGATCAGTTAGGCAGCTGGGATAGCTTAGCTGGTAGAGAGCATAAGACTCTTAATCTCAGGGTTGTGAGTTCTAGCCCCAGCTTGAGTGAAAGATTCCCGCATTGCAGGGGTTGGACTTGATGATCCTTGTGGTCCCTCCCAACTCTACAATTCTGTATTGAGACTGAATCCTCACTTGAGCCACTTGTTGTTACGCAACAACATCATGGCCTTCCTGCTAAACTGAATGAGATTTAGAACTGTGCTGCATATTGGCCTGATCCAACTTTGGAGGCCACAGATAGTGCTTTAAAGGTAAAGGTAAAGGTACCCCTGCCCGTACGGGCCAGTCTTGCCAGACTCTAGGGTTGTGCGCCCATCTCACTCAAGAGGCCGGGGGCCAGCGTTGTCCGCAGACACTTCCGGGTCACGTGGCCAGCGTGACAAGCTGCATCTGGCGAGCCAGCGCAGCACACGGAATGCCGTTTACCTTCCCGCTAGTAAGCGGTCCCTATTTATCTACTTGCACCCGAAGGTGCTTTCGAACTGCTAGGTTGGCAGGCGCTGGGACCGAACGACGGGAGCGCACCCCGCCGCGGGGATTCGAACCGCCGACCTTTCAATCGGCAAGTCCTAGGCGCTGAGGCTTTAACCCACAGCGCCACCCGTATCCCTGATAGTGCTTTAGAACACTTGAATTAGGTCCCTTTAAGTTGTCTATATTTGCCATCCTCTAAATGGCAGTATTGAAGGGTGGGGTGTAACATTTGCAAATAAATATTTGTCTGAAAATATCCATCATTTTCACTCTTGGGCACCATCATCTCATTTGGCATGGTATCTGCACTCAGTTTTCATAGGCGAAGGAACCGAGAGCATTTCCTCCTGTGCAGGGCGGCTCTGAATACTCATACATTTGGAATCTCTGTTGACTGCAGACAATGACCTCGGTTAGGCTGCCGTGTGATAAACAGCAAGTGGCTGAGGTTTCTAAAAGCACCTGTTCCGACTCCATGGATACGCTGCAGGGCGAGAATGCAGCGTTATGTGCTGCAGCCTGCTGTAATTCCCTCCTGCAAAAAAGCTGAGAGTCTGGATGCGACCTGGACTGACAGCTGACTTTTAAACACAGTAGATGAGACGGTGTCCCCAGCTGAACCTGCAGGAAGACACCTGTCTGCCCTTTGAGGTACAGAACAGAAGGGAATGACTGTGGGGCTCAGCTAGAAGGCTGCTGCTGCTCCTGACCTGAGTCGCTAGGAGGCGCTGTGGAGGACATAGTCAGAGGAGGAATGGGAGGAGCTTAGAGGGTCCCACCGGGTTGCAGGTCATTAATTCTGGGACACAAGAGGTTTTCTGAACCTGGGAAAGGACCCTATCACTTTCTTTTGTTATGTGGTCATAGACATGAACAAAAGGGCCCAGTGGTTTGAGCGATAGAGACCTGGACCCGGGTGATGATCCAAGTGGGTTAACAGAGGATTCTTCTATCCTTCTCCCTCTCCCTCACTCAGGAGCCCCCCATCACCACCAGGAGGTGGGTAGCAGAAAGTGAGATGCTGATCCAGCTATTATCAAACTGGAACGTGTCCAGACAAACTGGAACGTGTCCAGAGAAGGGCAACCAAAATGGTCAAAGGCCTGGAAACGATGCCTTATGAGGAACGGCTAAGGGAGCTGGGCATGTTTAGCCTGGAGAAGAGGAGGTTAAGGGGTGATATGATAGCCATGTTCAAATATATAAAAGGATGTCATATGGAGGAGGGAGAAAGGTTGTTTTCTGCTGCTCCAGAGAAGCGGACACAGAGCAATGGATCCAAACTACAAGAAAGAAGATTCCACCTAAACATTAGGAAGAACTTCCTGACAGTAAGAGCTGTTTGACAGTGGAATTTGCTGCCAAGGAGTGTGGTGGAGTCTCCTTCTTTGGAGGTCTTTAAGCAGAGGCTTGACAACCATATGTCAGGAGTGCTCTGATGGTGTGGTCTATTCCAACTCTATGATTCTATGATTCTATGATCTCTCACCATGGAGATGCCCACACCAGCACAAGTCCAGTCCACCTGAAGATTTGCTAAATGGCTCACCCAATCACAGGACTCCAGCCGCTTGTCATGCTAAAGGTGTGCCTGCCCACTCTTTGAAAGGAAGGTGCAGCGAGTGTGTCTTGCTTGCTGGATCAACATCTTAGCTTATGCTTATCCATGCATTTAACCTCTCACGTAGCTGTGCATTTTGTAACCTGGGATATGCTTTATGTACTGATCTAATCTGAAAATTAAAGACATGGGCAGAACTGGTGCTGTAAGCTCAAGTTCTTCATCCATCAAAGAGAGCCAGGACTATTTCCCCCACCCCACACCCAGCATCCACCACCTATAACAACTGCCCAATGGTAGGGCCAGCCTTATGCATTAGTGGGTTAAATTGTGGATCTGCAAGTTGAACAAGTGACCATATTCTTCCTCAGAGTCTCCATATGCTTCATCTGTTGCCCACAGAGATTTAGAAAGCATTTATTGTGCACCCTGATGGTGCCTCGCTCTTTTCCAAGCAGTACCAGAAGAGATTAAAAAACTTTTAAAAAGGCAACATCAAGAATGGTCTGGCAATGTAGGTTAAAACTGCAGTAAGACTGGTTTGACAAATGAGCTCAAGATCTCAGAGGGCGCGGTGTTGTACATTCTTCAGCACAATCAATTTATAATTGAATTCAAAAAATGAAAGTCGACAGGACTAAGCTAATCGAATCTAACCCTTTTCACAGGTCATTTGCCCCCCTCAGGGCATGACAAGCCACTGACTTAAATTCAGCTTGAAATTCAACAGTTTGAAACCACAACAATTAGATAAGCAGATTTTTGGAAAGGACTATAGCTCCATGTGGAGCATCTGCTGTGCTTGCAGAAGGTTCTGGGTTTAAGCCCTGGCATCTCCAGGTATTCCTGGGAGTCCTGTCTGAAACCTTGGAGAGCTGCTGCCAGCCAGTGTAGGCAGTATTGAGCTCAATGGTCAAATGGTTTGAGGGCATGGTTTAAGGCATATGCCCATGTTCCTCCAAATGTGCTACTGCTCTTTGCTGTCAATATAGAAATGCAAAATTTATGTGGGAAATTGCCATAGTGTATGTTTGCAGCCAGTCTGGGCATCTATGATGTTATCAAGGGCGCCACCGCTCCATACCTTTCCTCAAATGACCGCCAGAGGGAGGAAGGAAAACCGCTTGGACCTCTGCTTAGAAAGCACAGTGTCAGGCACTGGGCAGAGGAGCAATGGTGGAGACCCGCATCCCCAGCCTGACCCTTCCAGAGAAGAGGGCGACAGTTCAAAATTACAACAGGGGTTTGAGGGAGGTCACAGCTCAGAGGAAGATGAGGGGGAAAGCTGGGAAATAATTGGAGAGGAAGAGGAAGAAGAAGCAGCAACAGGAGGGCAGCAGCTGGCAGAGACAGTGTCATTAGAAAGCATTTCAGATTCCCTCCTCTCCCAGAACCCGGCGAGCCTTGAAAGTAGGAGAGCAAAGGGCTCAAAAGCAAAGGGTCCTCAGCACCACCCATATGGGAGAAGGTAACAAATGAAGAAGTGGGAGAAAAGGGAGTGGAGTGCCACTTGGGGCAACACCATTATTCCAAGAGGCTGCATTCCCAAGCCTCTCTCTGTAAATGTTGAATAAAAAGCAGATGGTAAGAACTTTTCCTTCTCTCTCTTTTATATATATATAAATTTTTATTAGTTTTTTAACACATCATTTTCAACAGTAATTAAACATACTTTTACATCTTATTCCATCAGTCCTGTCTGAAAATTTTCCAATCTACTCTCTTAGTATGCATTTCTTATTTTCCCTATTACATTTCAAACTCATAACCAAGATCTCTATCTTTTTCTACTTTGTAACACTTCGTATATTTCTCCTTAGAGAGCCAGTGTGGTGTAGTGTTAAGAGCGGTAGACTTGTAGTCTGGGGAACCGGGTTCGCGTCTCCGCTCCTCCACATGCAGCTGCTGGGTGACCTTGGGCTAGTCACACTTCTCTGAAGTCTCTCAGCCCCACTCACCTCACAGAGTGTTTGTTGTAGGGCAGGAAGGGAAAGGAGATTGTTAGGCGCTTTGAGACTCCTTCGTGGAGTGATAAAGCAGGATATCAAATCCAAACTCTTCTTCTTCTTACAAAACTACAAAAGTTTTGTAACTTTTCCTTGTCTCATCCTGCTGTGGGGGTTGGTTCCTCTGCCGCCTGACACACACAAAAAGTCGAAAACTTATTGCACCAGCGCTTTATAGGCACAGGAAAAGTGAAGTGTGGTTCACATTCCCCCATGGATTGTACTTAAGTGGCATCTTGCATAAACAGGATGGCTTCCTTTATGCAATGAGACTCCCCCTCTCATCCCCATGTGTGCTTCCTAAATCTGTTCTGGGTCCGCGTCCCCCATCCTTTGGAGCAGGCTTGGCTTCTTCACTGAGTTATAAGGGGGCTGTTACTTGTCTCATAACACTCTTTCAAGGACTTTTGTAGCATGCAATTACCCCCAGTTTGCACCTATGTGAATTCTTTATTTTGCAATGGTGTTGATAATGCCTTTGTATTTTCATGCTTTGGTAGAGCATGCTGTGAGGTCATTTATGCACTCAGCCCTCTTGGTGATTCATTCTTAGAAGAACACACATCCTGGAGATTTCCTTTTGTTGAATTAGCTTTATGCACACTAGTCCCCGGATTTTCACCTCCAAAACGAAATTGACTAGGGGTGATGCATTTATTAATAAAAAATAATTAAAAAAATAAGTGCCAGTAAATCAATAAACTTCCTCCACAAAAAAACCACAGCCCACATATGAATAAAATACTAAAAAAAGGGGGCCACAACACAAACTACACCTTAAGAAAAGAAAAGCAGCCTTGAGTGAGGGAAAGGTAACACAAACAGCAGTTACAGTCAAGCCTTGCTGGAAAAGAAAGGAGTTTAATTAACCATTATATTCGATTTACCTAGAAGAGGCGTGAGAAATGAAGCCCCTAGAACCAGTGGCGTAGCGTGGGGGGTGCAGGGGGGGCCGGCCGCACTGGGCGCAACATCTGGGGTTAGGGCAAATCCACAGGTTAGGGGGCGCAAATCCACGGGTTAGGGGGCGCAAATTACTTGCCTTGCCCCGGGTGCTGACAACCCACGCTACGCCACTGCCTAGAACATACCATTCTCAGACCAAGAGAAGATTGATCCTCATTCTTCATTCTAATAGGAAGCACTGTAAGGCTGCCATTTACTCCACTTCCCTGGTGTTTCCAGTTAATTTCAGCCTTATATTTGAGCTTTCACACACTGTAAAAATTTCTTCTGGAAATCTAATCTATATTTTGATTTTGTTCTGTGAACCGCCCTGAGACCTCCGGGTATAGGGTGGTAAAGGTAAAGGTAAAGGGACCTCTGACCATTAAGTCCAGTCGTGACCGACTCTGGGGTTGCGGCGCTCATCTCGCTTTATTGGCCGAGGGAGCCGGCGTACAGCTTGCGGGTCATGTGGCCAGCATGACTAAGCCGCTTCTGGCGAACCAGAGCAGCGCACAGAAACACCGTTTACCTTCCCGCCCGAGCGGTACCTATTTATCTACTTGCACTTTGATGTGCTTTCGAACTGCTACGTTGGCAGGAGCAGGGACCGAGCAACGGGAGCTCACCCCGTTGCGGGGATTCGAACCACCGACCTTCTGATTCGCAAGTCCTAGGCTCTGTGGTTTAACCCACAGCGCCACCCACATCCCTGTATAGGCCGGTACATAAATAATAGTAATAATAATAACAACCACCACCACCAAATAAATCAGAAGTTAGAGCTCACTCTGGAGTTATCTTCTTGAAGAAGAAAAAATCCGCTTCCAAGTCTGGAATACGTTTGCAAGCCTGGACGTTTTGCATAAGGTCCAGGAGATTCAGAGTCTCTTTACTGCCTTATATTGCTGTCAAGCGGAGCAGCAGAACCTGGCTGGAGCCTCTCACCTGCCAGTCTGCTGTCCCTGTCGGCCACCTCTCTTTGTGTCCCCATCTCCCCTCCTGCCTTGCTTGCCTTGCTGCTGAGGATGGACAAAGAGGAGCAGCTTTTCCAGTCCATCCATGCTTCTCACCACCATCAGAAGCAAGGGCATCATTCACCAGGCTTCCTGTCTGTACTCACCTGCAAGGTCTGGGTGAGGCTCCACTTGTAGTTTTCCTAAAAGAAAGCCACTTGTTTTAAGCTGGTAGTGTACTGGGCCTCAAAGTTTTAAAATGCAGTAAAATACATAGATTTTCCCATTCCTAAACAGGCTTATGAACCTACTGCTGTAATACTTAGGAAGGTCACTTATGTATCTCCAAAAAAAAAAAGAGAAGAGGGTTTACATAAATCTGGTATGTGAAAATTTGGAAATAATTACTGTGATTTAAATAGAAATGCAATGCATCTCACCATATTAGGGACCAAGAGACTTGTGTGCTTACTGGGTGGTAAGGGTTGACGGACAGCTTCAAGGCCTCTGCTCTCCTTTCTTTCAACTAATCACAGACAGCCCTCTCAAACACAGGACTGTCCTCTATAATGTAGGACATATGCCCCCTTGCAAATAATCCTATGGCAGGATTCAAACAGCTGTACAACTGGCTGGGCTAGCTCAAAGGGAATGTGGGCTTGTGTTTCTTGAAAATGAACTCTCCATGCTGTTGGCAAACCTCTTTTGAATGAATTTTACCGAAGCAGTTTGCAGTATGTGACTCTGTGGGTGTGCACAGTGGCGTAGCGTGGGTTGTCAGCACCCGGGGCAAGGCAAGTAATTTGCGCCCCCTAACCCATGGATTTGCGCCCCCTAACCCTAACCCCCAGATGTTGCGCCCAGTGCGGCCGGGCCCCCCTGCACCCCCACGCTACGCCACTGGGTGCGCATGTGTCTCTGATCTGCATAACAACAACAACAACAACAACAACAACAACAACAACAACAGATCCTGTTGGGCATTTCCAAATGCTCAGGGGCAAACTTAACATAACTCTTTGAGCCTTGGCCTATAAATAGCATGATGTCTAAAGTGGAATTACTTGGGAGTTAGAGATATTTATGTAATCATGTGGGATAGAAGTTTCATCTCCCCCTGAACCTCCTTGGAGAAAAGCAACATTCAGAATCCCTAAGTCACCTCCTGTAAGTCTTCTGTTATGATGATTGTCTCAGGCTAAAGTCCTATTTACACGGGGGTGGGGGGCAACCCAACTACCCCCATCAAGTAAACAGAGCTAGGATTGGGCTTGAAGGATTTTAAACAGAGACGGCGTACACACCATACAGTTAAATCCCTCATCTCAAGAATCCTGGGAACTTAAGAGTGCTAGGAATTGTAGCTCTCTGAGGAGTAAACTAGATTCCTCAGGATTCTTGGGGAGAGGGGAGAAACGTGCTTTAATTGTATTGTATGTAGGCAGTCAGAGTTAGCGTTCAGGATTTATGTCTGAAGGAACACAGCGACTTGCTACAACCAAAAAAAGGAGAGTTGTGTTTCTGGATCTGACTGGTCCTCAGGTTAAGACACATCAGCATTTGGAATTTTCCTCTTCACAGGCCCTTTTTAGCAGCTTACAAGGAGGTGTAACACATAAAACAATGAAACGTAAATCAGCCCCAGAGCTCATTCATCCAGTTCATGCTTTTTCTGTCACCTAAACGCTGAGGTGTTCCAAAGCCTTTGGTCTCCATGGCAAACATTTTCTCCCTCTTTTGTTACAGCTCACAGCAAATATTTGTACAGAGTGAAATGTTCAGCCCCATATATTTATGGACCTGCCATCTGCTGAAGGGAGCCACCACCCACCTGGTAGGAGACGGATACAGGCTAAGGACCTGTTCCGTCAGTTTTCTGCATCCCCGTCCGTGTGCAGTTCTGAAGCTGGAGGAGTTTGTTTGCTTCCTGTTCAGATTACTGGCTGCCGATAAGAGGAGGAAAGAACGCGGAGCGCGCAAATTTGCTTGGGAATCGTATCAAGGCTTATCCCACACCCCGTTCTGCACACATCATTTTCAGTCTGAAACAAGTTCTTAGCTGTATCGTGGAAGGAAAACTGGGCACAGTGGAGGGGGCATGTCCTTTTGTAGGCATTTACAACAGCCCTCTGCAGGAGTTACAGAGAAAGTGTAAAGGAAACATGCGGTGGGTGGAACAGGGACTAGCGTGCGAACTCTGCCCTCCCTCCCATTGCCATTCCTACTACCTTACAACTCATGGAAGGAACCTGTCTGAAGCAGGCAGCCTATTGTACTGCTGGAGACTCCATGTGCATTTTTAGAATGCACAGAAAAAAGAGTCTTTATGACTATATGTTTCCTTTAGGTCACAACTGCACTGCACATTAACAGCACTCTTATACCATTTTAACAGTCATGGAGAATACTGGGAACTGTAGTTTGTTGAGGGAGCTATGCATGCTGTAAGCATGCCCAGCTGATTGTTGGGTGGGCGAATGGGAAACCAGGAGGAAGGGGGAATGAAAGAGAGGCTCTTGGAAGAGGACATGGGTGGTTGGCTGGGACTCTGAATAGGGCAGCTGAATTGGTAGAGCAGGAGATTCTTAATCTCGGGGTCGTGGGTTTGATCCCCACATCGGGCAAAAAAGTCCTGCATTGGACTAGATGATCATCATGGTCCCTTCCAACTCTACAGTTCTGTGGTTCTAGGATTAGGAATGTTCGACGCTGCTGCATTTTGTTGCAACAAGTCCCACTTGTTACCTCCATTCCTGATATTCAGGGTGCGAGCCAAAACAGCACCATCAAGAAAACACTGGCAGTATGAAGGTAAATTCAACAATGTAAACAAGTTTTGATGGTGCAATACTGGAATACTGAATGGTATAGTTTTTGTAAAATATGCAGGGATTTATGAACCATGGCAAGAGAAGAAGGCAAGTCATGGATATCTTAAGGATGTAAAATGAGTATTTTAAATAGTAAAACAGAAAACTTAATAAAATTATACACAAAATAGTACCATCAATGTTTAACAGGCATGGAAGAAGTTTCGCAAAAGTACAAAAACGCTTTAGAAAAAAAATATAAATGGAAGAGATGCGTGCCCCTCTCCCAATAAAACAGGCCAATGAGTGACTATGGGATCCTGACTAATGGTTATGGGGCAGGGCAGAACGGAGGCACGGACGAGAACAGGAGGATGCCATAGTCAACCCACCTTTTGTTCCAAGCTTCAGTTGATAATTCTAATTCTTATTCTGCAGAAAGTCCACAAGAGGGTAGAAGTGCCATCAAGTCAGTCTACAAGGGACAAACTTTAAATGTGATCAAAGAACAATAGGAACTCTCTTCCCACATCGCAGGACAAAGGGGCAGTGGGTGCAATGAGCCAGAATGATGAGTGACTGAGACGGCCTCCCTGTGTGGATGCAGTTTGAAAAAGAAGAAAAACATTGCTCTTGATTTGTCGCATCTATTCTAGGAAGATGAGAATCGCCAAAGAAACTGCTGCTTAAGCACCCTCTGAGTAGGTGCCCTTCCTGTCTTGTTTACGTCTCAGGAGATGTTGCTTTCCCCCAATTATATTCACAATGACCTGTGCTGTTGACATGTCTGCTTCTTTCTTTACTCTTGTTTCTCTGGCTCCCACTGTGTGCTTCAGAACGCAGAATTGAGAAGATTCCTTCATAAGAGCCCCATCGTCAGTTTTAGATGGATGCAGTCACTGTTGGTGCTTGAGGCTGAACGGAGAGGTTTAGAATGGCCACTTGGTCACAGAACGACTAGGTGGTGATGCGGAAGCGGAGGAAAGGATTTAGATGTTACTGAATAAGAGCAGATGGAAGGGCTTCGGAGTGGGAATGTAGTTTAACAAGTAGAATAGTTGCGCTTAAAAGGTCTGGAGCAGAGAGGTTGTTTCTTTCTGACAGTGGCTCAGTGATTTCTGCTTGGAGAAACCTCCATGTGAGTACAGTGCCCACCTGTGGCACTGATGGGGACTGCACATCCTCTGTGCCAGTGTTTCTCAAACAGCCTTGGCTCACTTTCAGGTGGGTCACAGCCTGCCCAGTGCCCCCTCCTTTGCCTGCCACACACCCAAGCTTTGCAGTTTCAGATTTGATGAAAGGTGCTTTGAACTATAGTTGGAAACGAGAGGCAGAAATCATAAAACAAACTGACAACACCAAAGAGAGGTCTGAAGGATTCGTCAGCAGTTTATTATTTTATTTTGGGGGTTTTTCCCCATACAAAATTCAAATAATTTGAGTAATTTGTGCAGATAATACAACCAATTCCTTTGCAGAACAACTAAGGCTGTGCTCTTAAGCCACCTATTAAGAAGTCAATCCCACTGAAATCAGTGGAAATGATTTTTGAATAAACTTTCCTAGGACTGTGTTGTAAGAAATTGATCTTTCGCTCATTCACACTATCTTAGCAAATGCAGATTGCAATGAAATCTTCAAGATAACTCTGCACAAAAGCCTATTTCTACACAGCATTATAAAGAAAGGAAGCTAACTACTGCAAATTAATAGACATAAGAAATGCAGCAGGAGATTCTCATCTAGGTAACCATGAATACAAGAAGCATCACTGGAAAAGAGAAATACCTTTTCATCTCCAGCACGCCTATGCTGGAAGCAGCTCCTAGCTATTTAGATTGCAGAGCCTGCACTGGTTTGCACTAGGTTCTATTAATCCAGCATGGATTGATGCTTTTCTGTGCATCTTGTATGGTTGGGATGTACTGAAACAGAGCATTTTACACCCTAGGTTGAAAACTATGGGAGCTTCCAGTGTATAGCCATACATTTATGTTAATATGTTTGCATGGGCATTATAGGAAATTGCCAGCTAGTGGCTTTCAGGATGGGTGAATCTGTCAATTTCCATTTCTCAGATCTTCTGTAATCTTAAATTCAGTTCTCCACATTTCCACGTATATAAAATTCACCAGCATTTTCATGCTAATTGATCCTAACAGATGCATGCTTGTGCATAATTTCCCCTACTATACACATTTCTGCAAAGCAGTTTCCCCCATCCTAGCATACTTTGTATCTTATTTTCACAAATATAAGCATTGCTATGTATGCTTTCCTCCAACTGCAGATTCTCGAACTGTGGAATGAGACTCTGTGGGGGGGTATTGTGATATGAAGTTCCAGGAAGGGAAGGATCCTGAGGTAAAACTGTGCCTTCATTCTCACTAACTGAGGTTTGATACTGCATCCATGGCCACAACTGCTCCATACTTTGAAAGCATCACCATGCCCCTTTGAACAGTCATGGCTTCCCCCAAAGAATCCTGGGAACTGTAGTTGATTAAATTTGCTGGGAGTTGTTAGGAGGACACTTATCCCCCTCAGAGAGCTAGGATTCCTAGAATTCTGTGGAAAGGGGGATAGACTGTTAAGCCACTCTATAGCTCTGTAGGGGGAATAGCAACTCTCAGCACCCTTAACAGACTACATTTCCCAGGATTCTTTGGGGGAAGCCATGACTATTTAAAGTGGCATGATACTACTACTACAGCTACCACCCTTGGAAGAGGCAAGATAGGCCTGGAATGGGATAACGGCAGGTTGGGAATAAAATTCCAGAGAGGGAAAAGAGAGATGGTCCAGATAGACACTTCTTGATTCACATTGCTTCCCTGGGGTGTGATGATCTCACCGCTGCACTTATAGCTCAGTCTGAACAAGACGCAATGCTTTCTTCATGTTCTCTATTACTGAAAAAAAGGAGAGAAAAAGATAGTGACGTGAATGATGATCACGGTTAAAAATAGAGAAAAGAAACTACCAAAAATCCTGCTGTTTTCCCCACCCCACTGACCTTTGGAAGCAACAGCTGGGATCTTCTTGCACATGGACAGCAAAACAAAAGAACCCAGAAATGCTTTGAGCTCCATCCAGTCAAGTGCAGGTGCAATGCAGCCACATACCAATTAATCTCTGCCTGGGCCCAACAGACCTCTGTTTGTTCTCCCTGTCCCCAGCTCTATATAAATGCAAAGGGGCCAGTGTGGGGAAGGGGAGATGTGTGCTTGGCTCCCCATATCCGGATCTTGTCTGAACCACAACCGTAAAAAGGTGGCGCGACCTTTTCACGATCATCAGGAACCTTCCTTGGAAGGCTCTTCAGCAACTGTGTGGCTCCGAGAGGCCATGCCTGTAGCTGCGGGAAGTGGCGGTGGCAAAGGTGCAGGGGGAGGGATTGAGTGGGTGGAGGGGACAAGAGATGGAGGCAGAGGGGCCTATTTTTCTTGGGGAAAAAACCCTCTCTCTGATTGGAAGGTCAGCGGTTGGAATCCGCTTGACGGGGTGAGCTCCCGTTGCTCTGTCCCAGCTTCTGCCAACCTAGCAGTTCGAATATATATACAGTGGAACCTCTACTTACAGACGTAATCAGTTCCGGAGGTCCATCCGCAAGTCAATCTGGGTTGCTGGTAGAAGCGCCATTGTGCGCAGGTGCATTCGGCGGCAGCACGCTTCTGAGCATGTGCAGACAGTGTCAGCCTCTTCTGCGCGTGCGCAAATGGCAGAAGCCGCTTCTGCACATGCAGGAATCGCTGCAAACCCAGCATTTACTTCCAGGTTTGCCGTGGTTGCAGCTTGGATTGGGCCCAAGTAGAGGCGGTCATAAGTAGAGGTTCTACTGTGTATATATGCCACAAGCACAAGGATAGCAGTGCACTGCTCCCCTGGCCAATGTCCATATGCTCAGAACATCTGAAACAGCAACCTGTGTGTGTAAGTATATGAAAGCTCCCCTTTGGATGCTGCACTAAACATGCAGACATCAGGGCATGGGGCCAGTAAAGCATACAGGCATTAGTGCTGTGCTGTCAGCTGTCCACAAAATTCTAGAATTTCTTGCTTTAATGGAAATGCACATGTCCAGGAAGGCTGCAGAGTGCAGACCACTGCTGGGATGATATGTAAGGTGAAAAAAGGAACCTCATTGTTGGTCCTACAACAATAGGATTCAGAATGCAGCAGTCTGATTGGTCCTGGAACAATAGGATCCAGAATGCAGCAGTCTGATTAGTCCACAGGAGCCACCCAATCCAGCTCCAGGTGGAAGTGAATCCGCAACCTGATTGGCCTACAGGAAAATCCTGGAATTAGCCAATAACGTGGGGCCCATTGTGTAAATAATGTATATAAAGCAGACATTCTGGGGGAACTTCCATTCCTCCTCACCACTATGAGCTGAATAAAGAGCATGAAATCCACTCTCGACTCTGAGTATATTTCATGCATAAACACCCCTTGGTTTCTTCAAAAGTAAGGCAAGCAAGACAAAAAAACCTGCACCCAACCTGTGAGAGTTTCTGTAACATTTTCTTTCCACTTTGATAATTTTTGAAAGCCATTTCTTTTCTCATTAATAAAAAGAGATTTTTAAAAATAATAATAATGCAGGAGGTAATTTTTTGGCACAGCAGTATGCAGAAAGTGCAGACCTGCTTTTCACTCTGGGTATTTTGTAATCTCCTGGAGGGGTTCACCTGAGCACTCCCTGTATGGGCAGCACAAACATAAGCTTGTTTTGAGGGATCAACTCACAGACTGGCAGGTCTTGAGGCTCATAAGTATAGAGTCGATTAGAGTATCTTCCAGTGATATCAGCCCTTACCGTGAGAGAAGGATCTGGAAAAGCAAACAATGCAGTCATCCCTGATATAACAGCATCTTACTCTTATTTCATGCTAAGAGGTAGGAATTAAGATTTTTGAGGGATGTTACTCAGTAGTCTGTAATGCAATTAATTTTAATATGGCCCAGTCTAGAGTCTGATTCCAGTTATGGTTCTCAAGGCAAGGACAACCCATAGTTTGCTGGTTTGGATGTGAAAGCAAACTATGGTTTTCTGAACACCTGGACATTACTAATTAATTAGTACAGCACTTGAAGGAGACGGAAGCAGAGGGATGAGAGAGCATGTGTGTAAGAACTTGTTCCTATAGCACCAAACAATAGTTTAGCATTAAGTGTGAACCAACCCATTGCACAACAGTAATGGATGGTTGGGATGTGGGTAGGAATCTATCTGGGCTGTCTCTTAGTTGAAGACCCAGGTCATTGAGCCTGAGCTTCCACCGCCGCCACCTGCCACAAACCATCAGGAGGTTTAACAAATTGAAGGACAGCGTCCTCTTTCTATGCTCTTCCCAATGGCAACATGCAGATGGGGACAGATTTACCTGCTTCAAGTCATTTACATACTGTCTTCTCTTGTATATTATTTACTACAAAGCTTGATGACTAAGCTCTTTAGTGACGAAACATCGGATTACCAGAACAACGTCCGAGCACTGAACCACTGGTATATCACAAGTGGACTCTTTATTTACTGTGTTTGCTGTTGTTTAAGATAAAACTTATTTGGGAAAGAAACTACCTTTGCCATTTTTATGGATGTTTAGTGTTTGTTTACAGATAGGTGCCTTGGTGATATTATCTTGCGTTGATTGCAGTAGTCATTGTATCACCACCCTGTTCATTGCAGGGGGACTTCTCTGTGGTGGTGCCTGCCCTGTGGAACACCCTCCCATGAGATGTCAAGGAAATAAACAACTATATGACTTTTAGAAGATTTCTGAAGGCAGCCCTGTTTAGGGAAGTTTTTAGTGTTTGATGTTTTATTGATTTTTTAATTATTATTATTAATAGTCTATTGGGAGCTGCCCAGAGTGGCTGGGGAAAACCCAGTCAGATGGGTGGGGTATAAATAAATAAATAAATAAATTATTATTATTATTATTATTATTATTATTATTATTATTATTATTATTATTATTATTATTTATTAAACAAACCAACATTGGCAAGAGTGGCAGCAGCAACAACAGCAGATATGTACTATGCTTATGATACTACTGTATTCTCTTGTTAATTATGCTCTTTTAGATGAGTATTTTGTATCCCTTTAGTTATGTTTTCTTTTGAAATCTTTCAGATAAACTTTTTTTGGTTAACTTTGTTGTGTTAAATGTGCATTCTGTAGTTGACCACCTTTGCAATGTTTTGTAGAGATCTGCTGCTGCAATGTTAGGCATGTATTTATTTTAAGTTTACATTACTGCTAGGAGCAGGCGACTTTCACTTTCCCTTCACCACCCCTGGGCTCTCCTGCAGTGTCAACCAGCTGCTGGAAATCCTCATGCTTCATTGAGATGAGGTTCCATTTTAGGGTTATAGTCACATCCAACACATACCTACAAACATGATTCGAGGCACATATTGTCCATCAGGTGACATGTTCTTGTCTGTTGTTTCATGCTGGCAGGGGAAAAAAAGAAAAGAATGCACACCATCTTAACCTTTAGCACTAAATCAATCATTGTAACTACAAACAATAAGTTTAATCTGTGCATTATATGTGCGCACCATCAGATTAAGCATGATGAAGTTATTCTGGCACATTTCTTGAATTTCTTGATTGTCCACGAAAACCTTCTTCAGTGCTGGAGAGAGCAAAGGAAGATTGTCATTCCAAGTGCAAAATACAAGAAATGCCAAGAGAGTAGGCAAGCATTCCTCTTTATTAGTGTGTCTTGGACCCTGCTGAACAGCAGCCTGAAGGGGGAGAAGGCAGAGTCACTCCACTTGCAGCTGATCAGCCTTCAAGGACACAGAGGAGAAGAAGGCACTGATGAGAACCAGCTGGCTTCAGCCTTCTCAAGCAGAGATTCCAGCAGCAGTCAGATGCTGGCAACAACTCTTGTAGCTCCTGGCCCTACCTTGCTGCTTCCTGCTTGTCTTGACCCCATGATCATCAGATTCCCTGACCCCTGGACCATCTGACCACATAGATTGCTGTTTGCCCAATCCTAAGACTGGACCTGACTTTGGATGCTGACTTGCCTGACCTCCAGGCAAGTACACCTCAGAGACTCTTCTGGTTGTCTGGCCTCCCAGCTCCACTGAATTCTGCATGCTGTTGTTCTACAATGAGACTACGACATAGAACAATACAAAATAGAACCATCCATTGTGGTCATATCTTCCATGACCCCGTCTTCCTCTTCACAACAGAAGACAGAACTGGCACCCCAGTCAAAGTCTTTCCCACCAAGGTAAGGGACACTGTATTTCTATTTGAATTAGAGTAAAGTTACCAGATGTCCCCGTTTCCTGGGGACAGTCCCTGGATTTACAAATCAGTCCCCATACAAAATCCTATCATTCCTACTGAAGTTGAAAAGTGTCCCCGGATTCATTGGAAAAAAACCTGGTAACCTTAAATTAGAGTCAAATGTGTATCCTGTTTCCTCTTTGCAGGGAATATGCAAGCAGCCACCTGAAGTGCAACACACAGTAGAATCATTTATGCTTGCAGAGAGATACAAGAAATTGTCGTTTCAAATCAAACATGCTTGATTTACCTTGACAATATGGACAATCTTCCAAATGGTGAATGACCATCAGTGGCTTATTACTTTTCCAAGGAGAGAAAAAAACGTATTAGGTTAAATGCAGATACATTTTTCTATCACAAATGGGACGATGGGCAAATGGTGTGGCAATGAATTAAGTAACGATTAGAAAGTACATTGAACAGGCTCAGAGAAATCCTCTGCAAAGGGACAAGAAAAGTAAGCAGTGTAGGTTTGTTTACGCCATCCCATAGTAGAATTCCCCTCCCTGACAGGCGCGGGTGAAACATGAAACCTGCAGAGCAACTATAACAGCCATATTTGAACGTCTGATACCTGTTGAATGGTCTCTTTAAATTTGAAGGTTCATTATTGTTCCACAAGATGTGTATGTCTTTAAGGGCCAGAGCAAATAACATGACCTAGTTTTACAGCTGTGAAACAGTATAGCAGGTGCTGCTAAGTTGTGTTAATTAAGCTGTGTCAGCAATTGGGTATAGTATATAAAGAGCAGCACCTAGCTCTCCCAGTACCCTGGGGGATGGGTCATGCTTATTGATATATTTAATGTAAAGGAGTTTTTGTTATTGTTATTAAAACCTAGCTAAAGTTATTTTGCGTTCCTTGTAATGTATGGTCTCCCCAGCAAGCTCTCTGCAGCACAACTAATCTGCAAATTGCCAACAATACCACCTTCCATATTTCATCTCAAGACTCCTACCTCATACATAAAGCCCATAACAATTTGGAAATGAATTATGTGAAAGTTGTTCCACCAGGCCTTTGGTCAGGGCGCAGCCTGACTCCCTCCTCTGGCAACCTGCACAGAATTTTGCTTAATTTGATTTTAATTAATTTTTATAATGAAATATTTTTAGAATGTGTGATTATTTGACTGTTTGATTATTTGATTGTTGTTAGCCGCCCTGAGCCCGGCTTCAGCTGGGGAGGGCGGGATATAAATAAATTTTTTATTATTATTATTATTATTATTATTATTATTATTATTATTATTATTATTTTATTATTTACTCTTCTATCAACCTGTAAGGTCCATTAGATCACTGGGGGGAATTTTACTCATGGCATCACACCTAACAGCAAGGGTGGGGAACCTTTTTGACTGTGACCCCACCCCATGGGCCAACTTTGAAACATGGGCGGGGCAACCCACCTGTCATTCACACGATGTCGTCATGATGTTGCACAGTTGACAGGTGGATTATCCCGCCCACCTGCCAAAATCCCTTGTGCTGGGTTCCCAAGCTTGGGAAGCACAACTCAAAGGGTGTTGCCAGCCCTAAGCTTTGCAAGTCTCCCCACGCTGCTCCTTTCCACCCCGGATGGAAATGGGAAGGAGCCACACGGAGCAAGTTTTCCCTTGCTGCTGCCTTTGGAGATTGAAAGGGAGCAGCATGCAGCTGCTTCAAAGTGCAGCACTGGGAGGGAGAATCAGCTTCCATTGAATGGAAACTGCTTCCCCATCCTTGAGTTGTAGGAGATATATGCATAGTTCTTACACTGTCAGCCTGGAAGGGATATTTTGTTAGAGCAAACCTCCTTCTCCCAAACAGCTTCAGGGATGGGATCTTACCTTTGTTTTGCCTGGTAGAGCCCTTCTTCATAAGTTTGTACCCAAGTTATATCATCTCCCCATCCTGGAACAACAGATTCAAGGTAGATCAGTGTCCATTCAATCATCCAATATATTTTTCAAAGTAACCTAAGCCAACAATGAAAATTGCAAATGTCCACCCTTTCCGTCTTTTTATAGAGGCTGATCAGTAGTTTGTACGTTATCCTCTCTGTTATTAGGCACCAATTTTCTCATGACATTTTTGGCACATACCAGGCGCACAAATATTTAGGTGAGAGCATGTGGGACAGTGTTTTCACGCCATTTGAAAAACCAACCCACCACCATATTCAAGGAGAAGCCACATTCTTCTAGGGCCTTTTTGGTGGTGGCGCCCGCCCTGTGAAACACCCTCCCATCAGATGTCAAGGAAATAAACAACTACCTGACTTTTAGAAAACATCTGAAGGGAGCCCTGTTTCGGGAAGTTTTTAATGTTTGATGTTTTATCATGTTTTTAATATTCTGTTGGGAGCCTCCCAGAGTGGCTGGGTTTGAATTTTCAAACCCAGCCAGATGGGTGGGGTATGAGTAATAAATTATTATTATTATTATTATTATTATTATTATTATTATTATTATTATTAATTAATTAGGTTAGAGTCTGGATGAAGTGATGCTTTCAGGCTAGAACCAGCAAGCAATGATCTTCATCTTTCAAGCTACCTCCCTGATCCATTGGTTATTTAAATAATAATAATTTCCTTGTCTTAAAAAATTTCCATACCTCGTTCAACACCTACTTGTTCTGAATGAACTTTAAAAAGGAATCAGATTGTGCAGGGATCCAAAGAACAGAGTGACACTACAGTACCTCTGGAGAGTGTCTGGGGAACTCTTTTTTCCTTTTTGATTGCCATTGCAAAATTGGAGGAAACAGCAATTAGCATGAAAGATAAGCCCAGCGCTGAGTGCATCTTTGTCTTCTTTCAACCCTCTTCAAGATAGACCTTGATAAATGGAAGAGAAAGTCAATGTTTTAACCTGGTATCTTCCTGAGAAGCTGTGCTTGTATGTGTTCTGATAAGATACTTTTTTTATTCTAAGAAAGAGATACGAATTTCCTTTAACAAACTACTGAAACCAAACCCACGTATTAATGAAAAAAGACAGGCAGATTACGCTGAATTATTAATAGCGATTTCAGGTTCGTTTTGTTTTTTGCCCATTAACACAATATCACTAAGAACAATCCCTCTGACTCTTATG
This sequence comes from Podarcis muralis, assembly GCF_964188315.1. Lineage (NCBI taxonomy): Eukaryota > Metazoa > Chordata > Lepidosauria > Squamata > Lacertidae > Podarcis > Podarcis muralis. Next base: position 33,522,581 of record NC_135666.1, read on the forward strand.
AGCAGATGGTGACCAGGAAAGGTATACTTGTCTGATAGTCAAAAATCTCATTTTGTAGGGAAATGTTTGAATTTTCAAAGGGTAATTTTGCATTTTAAAAAAGTAGTAATTTAATGCAACCCCCTCACTCTTGTTTTATGGAACATGAAATGTTTAACGGAACTGAAATGGCTCAGTTTGGCTCAGTCAGTAGAATGTGAGACTCTTAATCTCAGGGTTGTGGGTTCGAGTCCCATGTTGGGCCAATAGATTCTTGCATTGTAGAGGGTTGGACTAGATGATCCTCGTGGTCCCCTCCAACTCCACAATTCTACGATGCTAGGCACAAAAAATGCCACAAAGCTTCTGATGATAGCTGTGATTTGAATTCATTTTTCTCCCACATCTAACCAGAAATTCAAATGCTAGGCTTGCCCAATACTAGGCAGTGTTAATAACAACAATAACAATAACAATATAATTAATAAACCCATAGGAACTTGGTTGACCTTCTTGTTGAATATTCAAAGGAGTGTTTCCTTTCATTGCACCAGCCCATTTCATGTTAAATTATGGTTCCATAAAGAAACAATTGCAAATTTCATTGAGCAACTAATCTCCGCTGTTCTCTCTTTTATTTTTTAACAAGACCTGGACAAAATGGGCCATTTGTAAACATGGCTGGTCGCGGCACAATCTTGTAATCTCAGAAGTTGGTCTCCCTTGAGTTCAGTGGGGCTTACCCAGGGAAAGGTGGACATAAAATTGCAACCTGAATTCTGCTAATATTGGCAAATTCTCTCAAGTGCACTTTGAAAGGGTCACAACAGATCGTAGTCGTAAATGTCTACTGAGAAGTTGTCACAAGATTGTACTGTGGCTTCTTCATTCTCCAGAAATTCTGAAATTGTAAAAGTAATTGCTTTTGTAGACAACTTAGGATTTCATGGTATAAGTATTTTACCTTCACAGTAAAAGACTTCATTTAAGAGAACCAATGCAATTTATACATATATACTCTGAAGAAAGTCTCCAAAGCGTTTATTCCCAGACAAATTGGTATAGGATTGCAGCATTAAGCTATAATCCTATACACTCTTAACTGGGAGTAAGTTCTATTGAGCTTAATTGAACATACTTCTGAGTAGACATGCATAGGATTGCGCCATTGACATCAGTTGTATGGAATGGCTCTTCCTCCATTTGTTCTCAGCCAAGAAATCTCTCCTGGGAACAAAAATGTTAGCTCCAAATTCTCTATATGGTAAATTATTACAGATAAAAGGAGACCTTAAACAATCAATATTATTACTGTCAGATGCAGAGGGTAGTATCAGCAAGCACTAAGCACACCTGTTTAAATAAGAAATTAAAGAGATTTCTTATTAATATCTTATTAATTAAAGTAATTAATAAGATATTGTTGAGAAACCATTTCCGATTTGCAAAGACAAAGTTCGCACCAACCATGGCAGACAAGATTCTTCAAAGTCACGCAAATCACTAGCCGCTAAACTTTACCCGGGCATTAAAATATAATTTTCTTTTTAAAATGAAACATTTTTCTCATTGGGAAAATCTCCCGCCCTCTTCCTTAATACAAGTTATAACTGCTGCTATTGGAAACCTTTGACCCCACCCTAGATAAACAAAATCCAGCAAGTCAGCAAGTTTTTACAACACTATGAAATCTACTTCAAATACAGGTATTGCATCCAAGAGATGCCCCTTAGTGAATATTTCACAGAAAATGCGTAGACCGTGTGTAACTTCTTCCTGCCCTGGTTTATTTGCTTCTTTTGTTTAAGGTAAATTTGCAATTAAAAGATGTTAAAAACTCTGGATTTTGCTCACCGGAGCTGATCAGTTGCGCCAGCGAAAGTTCCTTGCCAAGGAAGCAAATGTTTTAAAGTGGGTGTGATTTATAGATCTGAGAAGAGCTGACCTGCCTGGTCCCTTCATCCAGATTTTACAGCAGTATAGTTCCTTGAAAAAGGGATAGCAATGCCTGGCCCTGGCCCATCCCTCCCTCTCTCCCTCCCTCCTTCCTTTCCCTAAACTTCTCTGCAAGTTCTCATCCTGGCATATTGAATGCTCAGATTTCTCTCCCCATCTTTGCTTGTATCAGGTGTCATTGCATTGGAACGGAGGAAAAGTAGCGTTTTTGTGTGCATCTGTGGCTTTTCCTCCCAAATGGCTACAGCCTGGCTCCAGTTCAGTGAAATAAGAAACCAGCAATGAAAGTTGGAACTGGAGGTGCTATTGTTTCCAATGAATGGCTGAGTTCACTAGGACTCTGAGATTAGGGATGAAACTAATAGGAAGATACAACAGTTACCCTTTGTGCAGAAAAAATGTAATTAAGAAATCAAGGTAAAAAAAAAGTTTAACCGAGAAGGGGGGGGGACCCAAAGTCCTCACCTTTCACAGAATAATGATTGAGTTATGGATGAGTAAGGAGGGCGAGAGTTTTAAATGTGTTTTCTAATGCAGTTTTGCTGACTTCATTGTGCTTTCAGCAGAGAGTTGTTTACTTTGGTTACACACCTATGTTATCTTTGCCCCTTTTTGTTGCTTGGAATACACTGACAATTGGGACACCGATTAGGTGTCAGGAAATCCTGGATATGTGGGCAGCTCTCCCAGGTGGTGAACCTTTGAATTACAGGTGCCAGCTTTGCCACAGAAGTAGACTGACTCCGCCTACCTAGGCTGCCTATTGGCTCTTCCTAGACAGGAAAGAGTATAAGAAGCCTTCCTGTTCCAACTGACCATTGTGAATTCTTCTGTTCCTGAGCACTGATGTGTAGTTAGTTATTGCTGGGAACCGAGCCTTATGAGGAGCAGTTGAAAGAGCTAAACATTCCAGGTATGTTTAGCCTGGAAAGAGGAGACTGAAATATTATTATTATTATTATTATTATTATTATTATTATTATTCATTTATTATTTATACCCCACCTATCTGGCTGGGTTTCCTCAGTCACTCTGGGCGGCTTCCAACAAAATATTAAAATACAATAGTCTGTTAAACATTAAAAACTTCCCTAAACAGGGATGCCCTAAAGAGCCCTTCTCATCTTGCAAACTCATAAATATAAACAACCCAAAGTAATGGTTGACTCCATTGGGTACAGTAAATATAATAAAATTAAGAATGTGTGTTTGATAACTGCTGAATGAGAGCAAAGGTGTGTTCTCTTCCATATGATATGATAGCCACCTTCCATTATTGTTGTTGTTGTTGTTGTTAAAATTTCTATACCACCCTATTCTTGGGGGTCTCAGGGTGGTTCACAGAATAAAATCAAGATATAAAAGCACAAAATACCTAATAAAAATAAAAACAGCAAACCAATAACACCCCACGCCACAAAAAAACACATTTGAAAAGGGCATAGGATGCAAATTGGATCAACCAAAGGCCTGGTTAAAAGGGAACTTTTTTGCCTGGCAACTAAAAGTGTGTAATGAAGGCACCAGGCGAACTTCCCTGGGGAGAGGATTCCACAGGCGGGGAGCCACTGCAGAGAAGGCCTGTCACATGGGCTGTAACCCTGTAGCCAAGGGCTGTCACATGGAAGGGGGAGCAAGCTTGTTTTCTCCTGCTCTGGAGGGTAGGACACGAACCAATGGCTACAAGTTACAAGAAAGGAGATCCCAAGTAAACATCAGGAAAAGCTTTCTGACAGTAAGAGCTGTTTGACAGTGGAATGGCCTCCCTTAGGAGGCTGTGGACTCTACTTTCTTGGAGGTTTTTAAGCAACGGTTGGGTGGCCATCTGTCCTGGATGAATTAGTTGAGATTCCTGCATTGCAGCTGGTTGGACTAGATGTCCCTTGGTTCCAACTCTACAATTCTGATTCTACAGTTCTGACTTCTGGTTTACGCCTCCCTCCTGATTCATCATCTATTTTTTTTATTTATGAAATATTTATATACTGCTGTATCATCTTTTAAAAAATCAGAGTGGTTTCCAAAATTATATATACTAAAAGCACATAAAAATTAAAAATCAAAGCCCATCAACTAATCATCATTTCTTAATTGCCTGCATAAACCTGGTGGCACAGGAAAGTTTTCAGCAGGTGTTTAAAGGTTGAAACAAAAGGCACTCACTGAATCTGTATTAGCAGAGCATTCCATAGGACTGGACCAATGTGGCTAATAGGAAGGTTTCTTGTTGGCAGATGGGACTCGCCAACACATCAGGATCAAAAGAGCTCATTAAATGGGTTCTTTCAGGCAGATATACAATCAAGATGAATAACAGAAACTGGAGCATCTTAACACTGCATGAACTCTTGCATAAATATTTCCTCTTGCAGTTCTTAGAGCACAACCCATAGAATTTAAGATTGAATAGCTGATTGTCCGTATTCGAGAGATGATACCATGGACTGTGAGAAGGTGATTGCGTAGGGGAGGCAATTTCCTGCAGCACTGGCCCCAGACAACCCCACGCATGAGGACCCCATCTTGCCACCACCTTCCCAGTCTGAAGAAGTTGAAATGCATTTTATCTATGTTAACCACAGCAGAGATCCCAATATTTTGCTATGAGTCCCTTTATTGAAGAAGTAGCCTTTTTAGAGCCAATGTTGTTGTGCTAGTCTTTCCATCTCTGACTGCAACTGTTGGGAGTATTTAGAATGAAGCGTCTCTTCCACACTGCTAAACTAGATAACTTTCCTGAACAACTATGGCAAGATTAAATTATTTTATTGTTTAGCTTCAATGCGGGGCAGTGAAAGTAGATGAATTCATTATTTATGCTGCAAGCGCCATCTGCTGGAACAAAAGTGCCATGCAAATATTGAAATAATTCCAACAAGTGTTTACAGAGAGCTGCAAAAAAAATGATCGCACATATTCTTATTGTGCATTTTTTTAAATGGCACTGTTTGAGTCATTGTTTTAATAATCATTTAAATGCAGCTTGGAGGAAATGGACTTGTTGGGTACTCAGAAGAGTTAAATCAAGTTTGAGAGTTCTGGACTGCAAGGAAATATTTTCTGATTATTATTATTTTAACCATCTAGCAGGGACGCAGGTGGCGCTGTGGGTTAAAGCCTCAGCACCTAGGACTTGCCGATCGAAAGGTCGGCGGTTCGAATCCCTGCGGCGGGGTGCGCTCCTGTCGTTCGGTCCCAGCGCCTGCCAACCTAGCAGTTCGAAAGCACTCCCGGGTGCAAGTAGATAAATAGGGACCGCTTACTAGCGGGAAGGTAAACGGTGTTTCCGTGTGCGGCTCTGGCTCGCCAGAGCAGCGATGTCACACTGGCCACGTGACCCGGAAGTGTCTGCGGACAGCACTGGCTCCCGGCCTATAGAGTGAGATGAGCGCACAACCCTAGAGTCTGGCAAGACTGGCCCGTACGGGCAGGGGTACCTTTACCTTTACCTTTACCTAACCATCTAGCATGAACACAGGAAAGGAAGCCCACTGATGTTTCCTGTATTTGCTCATATCATTAACATCAGAAACCAGTCCAAGAAAGATTCTGGTATTTATGCTCTGGTTGGCTGATCATACATGTTGCTTTAAAAGTTGGATTCAAGCAAAAGATTTGACAAAGTTCCCCATTATATTTTGGTAGGCAGAACAGATTCAGTGTGGGCTAGATGAGCATCGCATGGATTCATAGCTGGTTGGAAAATACTCAAGAGTGTTCATTAGTGGTTCCCTATCAGACTAAAGGGATGTTTCAAATGTAATGCTGCAGTTTTCAGTCCTTGGCACTTCGCTCTTTGATATGTTTTTAAAATTGATGCTAGATCAAGGGGTGGAGGAAATGCTTACTAAATTGACAGCAGCATTTGAAACTCCCATTGTTGTAGGTGCATTTTGCAACAAGGAAGTTCATTAGCATGAGCAGTTTCTGAGCTCTGGTTTTCAGATTAAAAAACTGCACAGCGGAAGGAAAGGGGGACTTTTCTGCCTCCCCACTTCCTGCTACTTTCTGAAGACTGGAGAAGAGACCCTCTTAAGAATATTAGAGAGGTGGGCAGGGGAAGCATGGCTTTGTTTTTTGCAGTCTTCAGATGAGGACTAGACCATGGGGGGAAATGAACATAAGATTTTAGCTGCAGTTCCTTCATTTTCAGCTTTGTATTCTTGTTATAAAAAAGGATGCCTAGACATTCATTCCGCTGATGCACCCACAACCTACGTTTAAGGTGCCATTTAGCTCCTAGCTTTCATATCTCAGTATCTAACACTGATTTGCAGATGACACAAAGAGGGAGGATCAGGAATAGCTAATGTCATAGAATACTAACACAACATGAACAGGAATAGCTAATGTCATAGAATACTAACACAACATGAAATCCAACATGTGAATGGCAGAACTACAGATTGCTGTCATGAGTATCGCCAAGTTCAGGAGTGGCTCAGCTCCTCCAGGCTGACCATTAATGGGAGCCTCCTGGAAACGAAGAACCATAGATGGTCCTCCTGCTGCAACTAAGTGTTACTTCAGTTGCAAGCTCTTCTTGAGTGCAGATGATTTTCTGTACATCTTTGGGTCTTGCCTGTGGCTTCATCCCACCAAGTCTTGTTTCTAGTTCCCACTTGTTCCTGGGACACTTCTTTTTGTTTTTTGCTCTGAGGTTGCTTCCAGATGACCTGTTAATTGAGCATTCAGGTTTGTTTGCAGGGAAGTTAGATGTCCGTCTTCAGGAGAAGAGGGGTTGTTGCACAAGACCTTCCAATCCAGTGTAATGGCGCCAGTATGTGATTGCCTCTCACGTCAAAGAAGCAACAATCTAGAAGCACCTTGGCTCTCAGGCATGAATCCTGGCTTCCATGTGCATGGCTCTTCTCAGCCTGAGCCCTAACAGTGCACCACTCTCTCAGGTCATAGAGTCATAGAGTTGGAAGAGATCATTTAGTACAACTGCCTGCAATGCAGGAATATGCTTCTGTCTCATAGGGGGATTGAACTTGCAACCAGGCTCTAACCAATTGAGCTATCCAGGTCCGTTCCTGTCTGCAAGGTGTCCTGTGATGTAGGGGTTGGAGGAACTGGAGATGGAGATAGTGAAGAAGCTTGGAAAGTGTAATGGGAAGATTGGTTGTATGTTGTTTAGTCATCTTAGTCATGTTCGACTCTCCGTGACCCCATGAACCACAGCATGCCTTGGAAATTCTCACTTTCTTCTCAAAGCTTTTCCTTTTTTATGTCCATGGAGTTTTCTTGGCAAAATACTGGAGTGGTTTGCCATTTCCTTCTCCAGATTTAGTCTAAACTCTCGGCTATGACCTGTCCATCTTGGGTGGTCCTGCACGGCATAACTCAAAGCTTCTTGGAGTCATTCAAGCCCCTTCACTACGACAAGGCAGTGATCCATGAAGGGGGAAGATTAGATACACAGTTAAAAATACCATCCCCAAGCTGCAACTATGATAATTTGTGAATTAATATAAGCCAGAATACGAATCCTTTTGCCCTCCAGTTGTTGGACTACAACTCCTATCTTCCCTAACCATTGGCCTTGCTAGCTGGGGTTAATAGGATTTGGGGAGTCCAACATTTGGAAGACCAGGGGGTCCCCATCCATGATATACAAATGACACAAAGAGACGATGACTCTGTCCGATAGGGTGAATCATTGCCTAGAATTTGCACACACAGATGCATCTTCAACTCATTATTATAATTTTAGAATCCTTTACTGGGTTGCAAACCACAAACAATTTTGTGTTTGGTTTTCTTGTAATTTACCAGGAAGTAAAAAAAAAAAATTAGTCAGGGACTCGGATCTATTTCTGGAGCAGTAGACGTGTTCAGAATAAATGCAATCAAATGTCTGTTTTTGCAGCAGATTGATCTTCATGATATCAGTATGATCCATGCATTCCATAGCTTTCCTCCTCAAGGCTTCTTGTAGTTGAAGGAGTGGCACTAATTTGACTCAAATAACTTAAGTAAAAAAAACAAAACTTGTAAAAAAACCTGAGGCTCGTTCAAATATGGAAATGTAGTTTTTATGGGTGGTTTTTTTATGATATTTATGTATAAAATAATTTGCAGGTGATGGAGGAAAAGCCAAACCAGATTTTTAAGGTCAAGAGCCAGGAAATTAGGCTGTGCTATGAAGCCGCTGAATGTTCACAAATGAAATATTCAGAATGCCACGAGAAATGAAAAGTCACTTAATTTCCCCTGCATTTAAAGGTCCCAGTAAAGACTTCAGAAATGAGAATGCTTTCCAGAAACAGATTGGAGAACTTTGGGGCAGCTGCTAAATGAGTCAGCCAGGCATCTGCTGGAAGATTTGCTTTCGCTGCCTTTTTAAATCAACGTTTTCCTGTATTGATAACACTGTACCTCAAGCTTTTAAATGATTATACAATGGAAGCTGAGAACCAGACGGCAAAAGTTGTAGAGAGCCAGGATCTGTAAGATGGCTTTCTCTCCTCTGGATATTTTTGACCTCTTTCTTAAAGGTTTGCCTATTTTATATCTCTAGTGTTGTTGTTTGAACTGATGAGAAAAGGGGAATATGGTGCTGGCAGTGTTCTATATTAAAGTACTCAGCAACAGTGTTTAAAGCCCTTGGTCTGAAAGATTGCATTCTTCCCCACAGAGCCTCTCACGTATTAAGGTAAGCACAAGAAGGCCTCTTGGTAGCCCCACCCCCCTCAGATGTTAAGAGGGGGTGGCCCAGGAGAGGGCCTTCTCTGGGGCAGCCCCTAAGTTGCAGAATTCCCTCCCACAGAGGTGGGTCTGGCACCTTCACTTCAGGGATGGGGAACCTGCAGTGCTCCAGAAGTTTGGGATTCCCAACTTCCATCACTCTCAGATAGCATGGCCAATGGTCAAGGGTGAGGGGAACTGTAGTCTAACATCATGTAGTGGGATCCATGTCCTCACAAACAGCAGAAATACTTTTCAGTTACATTGGTCAATTTGATAGTCATAGCTATATATTTTTATGGTTAATAGAGCAGCATGATTTTCCTGTTGGGAACAAATTTTTGTGCCCATGGTGTTTTCCCCTGGTATGTGGTGCTTTTTTTTTATCTCACCATGAGGATTTTTAAAAATCTATTTCATTCAAATTGAATATTAGAGCATGGGTCACTGTAGTCAAGTGGTCCAGGAACAGCTGCAGCTAGGCATAGACACTCTGTGTCACCATGGCCTCCATGACAATTTGGAACAAGGTCTACCCACAAGAATGTATACATGCATCACCCCACCACAATCACATTTTATCATTATAACTAGTTTGGTTAGGTTGAACGGGGATTTGAACCTCATTCTCCATGGTCCTAGTTCAAAGCTCTAACCATTTCACCACACTTTGCACTTACTTTAAAATTGTATTATCTATAATGCATATTACACTGCTTATCTTTTCACCATTCACCCCACAATAGAGCTTCCTGAAAAGGTCCAGTTGAAAATATTGACCTAGCTCTACCTTACATCACTTCCTGCCAGGGGTGCCAGGGGGCACATTTGAATGGCAATGCCCATCAACTTGGGGGGGCAGCCCCCTCAAATATTTGATGGGAGGCCCAAAGGGACCTCGGCCCTTAGGAGGTGGCTCCTATGCTTCCTGGTCATTTATTTGTGAGCTCCAATTTTGTTGCCATTTGCCATTGCTTTTAAGTCATCGTAATTTGTGTTGTTGGCTGAGAACTTTCACCTCATGAGCCCCTCCTTTCTGTTGCTGGCCATTCTTTCTGATTCAATAAGCAATGAGGTCGCTATCGTCTTCCTGGGTCTACATAAGGCATGGAGAGGTCACAAGAAATTTCACAGTGGGCTGTAGGCAACAGCTTCCTAAACCAAACATTTCATCTGAACTAACCATGATATTGTTTAGAAAGACAATTCGGAGCCAAATTTCAAGGTATGCTTGCTGCAATATAAAGGTCATGTTGTTGTGTATTTTTAGCAGCAGCAGGAACAACATAATAACAAAACACTTAAAATATATTTTCAAGAGACATTCATGGCCCAATGCTCTTTAAAAATGCTATTTCATATCTTGCAAGGAAGACGAATACACCCCAGTAACTATCTCTCAGAATGTAATAGCTTTGTGAACAAGAAGCGGCAGTTGTTTGAATTAATTGCTGATGGCTGACACGTAGACAAGCACTTTTTTTTTAGTACTCTGACCTTTTTGAAGGTTTCTCAAGCCGGAAGGGCAGAGTATTGATAGAAACATCACATGTGCTGTGAATATCTATTCCTACCTTGGACTTGAAATAACCATTTCCTGTTTTGTTATATTTCCAGTCAAAGTCTCCCTCCACCCTTCTCGCCATTGGCCATATTCACCATTAAAAAATGGGGACAGCAAAAATAATGAAGTCAAATTCAACCTCGTAACAGTTAGCAGTACTGCGGAGTTCTACCATGCCTTATCCATTATACAGTGTGATGGAACCGCAAGCATCTCTCAGTTTCATGGTATCGTTCAGTAAATGCACATGCGTTCGAAATGAAGCTTCCCAATCCATATTCTTTACTCATTTAACTAACTTTGGGAACATGCTAAGAGGAAGTAGTTCATGTGACATAATAGTCTTCTTCAGATGTTTGCCGGAACATGTGAGGAATAAAAGTATGTAGAGGGACAGGGGTGCATATGCAACTCCCAACCATCAAGGTCCCTGTGCAGGATCCTCTTAAACCATCACACACGGAGCACAAAGGTTTGAAAGCACCTTCTGCATGTGTTCAGCTGAGTGTAGGTAGAAACACCTGTGAGATCAGGAATCCTGCATTTCACATACCCTTCAAGTGTCCCTACTTTCCAGGGACAGTCTCAGAGTTACAGAAGCTGTCCCGGTTTCTGATTTGATCCTAGAATGTCCCACTTTTCCTTAGGACACCCCTATTTTCATCAGAGGAATGTTGAAGGGTATGGAGTTATGCGATCCTTGAACCAAGGAGATTAGTAACTGAACAACCTTTAGAAGGCATAGGGAAGCTTTTGAAATGTTTAATGTTATATAAAAACATAATAAATGTCGGAAACCACCCAGAGTGTCTGGGGCAGCCCAGTCAGATGGGCGGGTTATAAACAATAAAATTATTATTATTATGGAATAGGATGTCCCTAATTTCATTGGAGAAATGTTGGAGGGTATGTTATCAGGATTCCCAACTGTGACGAGGCTCTTAACCAGGGGTCAGCAAACTTTTTCAGCAGGGGGCTGGTCCACTGTCCCTCAGATCTTGGGGGGGTGGCCTGGACTATATTTTTTTTGGGGGGTGAACCAATTCCTATGCCCCACAAATAACCCAGAGATGCATTTTAAGTCCAGGGTGAGTCTTTTAAAAGAGGCCCCTTGGAACACGTGTACCCTGTATCCATGGGGCCTCTTTTAAAGGACTCACTCTGTAAAAGCACACATTCTACTCATGTAAAAACACCAGGCAGGCCCCAGAAATAACCCAGAGATGCATTTTAAATAAAAGGACACATTCTACTCATGTAAAAACATGCTGATTTAGAAGGCAATTGGGCCGGATCCGGGTCCCGGGCCTTAGTTTGCCTACCCATGCTCTTAACAGTGTTCAGTTGGGCACTCTTAGAAACCTGCTTCAGATCTTGATACTCAAAGTGTGAACATCTGAGGTGAGCCTTTCATTCACAGATACTGGGGGTGGGAATTAAGTGCATGCTCCTCCCCCTCTGTGCACTTCAACCCTGATGTTAATGTGATTAAGTTTAAATCTCCTGTTTATCTTGTTTGTGAATGCAGTAGACCATGATAATATACTATGGGGGTGCTCAGCCATACACAAAACAAATAAAATATACACAAGTTCTTTAAATACATAGAAGGCGTTTAGTCTTTGCTACAGACCTTCCACATCTAATTAGCTGAGGCAACCCATTTCATCAGTTCCACCAAACATGTTAGGTTATTTCACCACTGTCAGATGATCTCTTTCGTCTTAATCTTGGCAGCACAACATACAGAAAGATTCTTCCGGTTAATTGCCATCTTTCTGTTCCATAGAATATCTGCACGTTAATAAGGCAACTGGTTTCAACCACACGATTACAGGAAATATACCACAGATGTTTCTGTTGGGGAAGTCAGATCTGTGTATGCATTTTGGGAAGTGTATGATAGCAAAGAGAGAGGAAGAAGAAGAGTTGATTGCAAACAATCCTCTTTCATTACTGCTGATCGCAAAAGGCTTAGATGTCAAAGCATCAAGGAGGGAACCGAGATTTAGCAGGAGATACTTAGGAAGTGCTAAAACAATAGGTTGACAAGGGACGCAGAGCAGTCGACTAAAACCAGATCCCTCTTGAAACGGTTTCGGAAGAACGGGAAATGTTTTTCACGTGTGTCGACTGGGCTAGCCAATGCTGCGGATATTTTTGAATTAATCCCCATTATTGAAAACAAATTAATTTCATTGAACCTCTGCACCTATGACACTGCTTAGAATCAAAGGAGGAGGATACACCTGCTCGGCTGCAGTTCAAATAACCAGCATTATTTCATAGCCTGAAACTAATGGTTTCCATCTGCTAAACCAAACATTTCTACCAGCTCTTAAGAAAAAACGCTCTGCAGAACAAAGGATGGTCTTGAGATATATATATACACTAGGAAAGTTGCTTTTAGGGATTCTGGCATTCTCTTGCTGTCCTGATGGGGAAATGTATTTACAGTACACTTGCCTATAGATTTTATTCTCCATAGGATACTAACATCTCTAGGAAGTTGTCTTTCGTTTCTACTCTTTGTTTCCTATCCTAGCTAGTGTTTGAATAGAGATTTCATTAACAGCTTTTGCAGCACTAGCAAGCTGCTGCCTCAAACACTGCCATCTAAAGAACCTTCTGGCATCTTCCCTTGAATGGGAGGTATACTAGTGGCCAAAAATTGTGAAAACCTTTTTGGAAAAAGTGTATTTCTGAGGTTTGATGGCTCATAACACCACTTTTTTGGGAGTAATGCCATAACATTATATATCAATAGAAAGATACTTTAATGAAGAATGTAATGCAACAAAGTTTGTTTAATTATTTGTATTGTATCAAAAGTTATAGCCAAATAACCAGAAAAAGGAAGCACAACTTGCTTAGGTTGATATGCAGTAGTTTTCCTTCTTTTGGATCTAGCCAATGAGCACGAGTGTTTAGAGAACCGCTTTCCCAAAAAGGTTTCCACAATTTTGGCCACTAGTGTATATTACCTGGGAGTGAGCTCCATTGAACCCACTGGTCTTACTTCTGAGTAAATTGCACTGCAAACCTCAAATAAGTATCTTAAGGGGTCTCCAGTCTGGCAGGTGCCCTTATTTGCTGTCTCCCCCCTGCCTTACCTGGTCTGTTATAGTCTGCAGCTACTTCCAGCTTCTCCAAGCTTCAGGAAACCACTTCAGAGACCCAAGAACTCTTGACTGAGCCAGCTGCACCCTGCTTAGGAGCTAACCTCCCTGAGCTAATCACAGCTGAGCTACCTGTGCTTTGAGTGATGCTCTTGAAGTTTCTAATAAATTTTCTTCTGTAACTGCTTGCTATCTGGTCTGTCATTACAGACTGCCCATCGTGATCTGGGTGGTTTATTCTATCAAGCCTCCTGAAGTTAATAAGGCCCTAGTTCCCATTTACCCCTGTTGCTCTGTAATCAGAATGGAGTGAATGACAAACACTGGTTCTGATCAGTGTTTCTAAGAATGGTATTGATGATGACATGGTAGCAGCTTATTAAAGGGCAAAGATGCTATTTAAAAAAAGTAAAACACCAAGCTGACCTAAAGAAAACAATGGTTGTATTGTCAGATTCTTACTATTTGGAATGCATAGTCACAAATCCTCCAAGTGTCCCTATTTTCCAGGGACAATCCTGGATTTACAGAAGCCATCCCAGTTTCTGATTTGACCCTGGAATGTCTCGCTTTTCCTATCTTCACCCGAGAAATGTTGGAGGGTATGGAGTTATGTGACCCCCATGCCAAGGAGATAAATAACTATACTGTACAACCTTTAGAAGACATCTGAAGGCAGCCCTGTATGGGGAGGTTTTTTTTAAAAAAATGTTTGTATTATTATGTTTTTATATATGTTAGAAGCCACTCAGAGTGATTGGGGCAACCCAGTCAGATGGGCAGGGTATAAATAATAAAATTATTATTATTATGGAATAGGACAAGCCATCGGAGAATTGTCGGAGGGTATGTAGACATGTTCATGGGATAGTTTAATGACCGATGTTTCTGTATGTATTTGTGGGTCAAAATATAGCACTCTAGACAACTGTATGACAACGCAAGAAGATTTAAAATAAAAAGGCTATAAGCCATGAACACAATGTTTATTCTTGCACAGGCCAAATATTCAACTAAAATATTTGGATATGAGAGAATGACTGATTCAGACAAAGCAATGTATTTTATAGCCAAAACACACAAGAGGATTCCTATCTGTAATTATTTTCGTATTTTACTTTGCGGATTAAGCCCGCAACAGGTTACTGTGGGGAAGAACCAGGATAATACAACGCCCACCTAGCCACCTTGTGTATAAGGCAGAAATGACAGCTAATATCAGTTTTTAAACCCTTTTTCCACCTTGGTGCTCTTCTGATGTTTTTGGACTACCACTCCCATTGACCCTGACCAACAACCAACTTGGCTGAGGCTGATGGGAGTTGAAGTTCAACAGTATCTGAAAGGCTCTATGTTGGGGAAGGATGGTTATATAATACAGTATCTAAGTCAAAATTCTTCTGGTGTGAGGGAAGGATCACCGATTAACCTCACAAATTCTTTGACAACTGAGGCCCATATTATAAAATAAGCAAATCTAATATGCAATAGAAAGGCTGGTTTCTATACCCATTGACGTGAAAGTTTATTTTCCATGCAAGAGTTGCAGGAGGAATAGGCAGAACACAGTTAATCTGGTTCATGCGACTTTTGCTGTAGACTTGATTGTAGGGTGCTCCCTGGTTGGCTTATTCCAGTGTTTCCCAACCTTGTGCCTCCAGCTGTTTTTGGCCTACAATTCCCATCATCCCTTGCCACTGGTCTTGCTAGTCAGGGATGATGGGAGTTGTAGGCCAAAAACATCTGGAGGCACAAGGTTGGGAAACACTGGCTTATTCTATTCCTTTGCAAGCTTCAGAGATGTGTGAATGTTGAATAAGAATTGTGGTTTTGGTATAGTTTCAGAAAGTGAAGGTCAGATAGGCTCACCTTTAAATGTGAACTGAATCAAAATTCTCCTCCCATCCCTGGACAAAACTCAGTCCTTTAGCTGTAACTGCAAATTAGGCAATCTGAAGATTATTTTCAGGCTTTTGCGCTGACATGGTCCTTGAACATGTTGCTTGGGGCATTAAAGTGAATGCTTTATGTCATGAGATGGCACATAAACATTGCTAGTTAATTAAGTATATAAATGCATTTCAGAATGGTTTCAGCTTTCAGAGGACCTCTCTCCTTTTGAAGTCTTTTCAGATTCAGTTCTTCTTTTCTTAAGAGGTGTTTTCCAATGATCAGCCCAGTGACGGTAGTTGACGGTTCAGAAAGGAGGAAGAGAACTTAAATTTACTGTTAGATACTGTATTTTTGTAGTGAGCTTCTTTAAACGTGTTCCAGATAAGGGTTAGAATAATGAGAATAATGAAAGGATTTCTAACAAGAGCTGCTATTAGATTTTTATTTAATGCTATATAATAGTTTTAAGAGAACATAGAACTCAACTGTGGGACCATTTTAAATATTTTCCCCTCCTGGGGAACCTTTGTGATGGTACAGCATCTGCCAAAATTAAAATGTTCTGGCTTTTCTTCTGGAGAATATGAGCACATCTCCGCAGCTGGCTCCATAAAATGGGTGGGGCCAATGGTAATTAGTCACAAATGACATATCCAGAGATGCTTATGCAGCAGGTTTACATTAATGGTTAACACAAATGATACAATCTTTTCATGTGTTCTTTAAGAGGCATCAAAAGTTTGGTTGCAACCATTCTGGTCTTGTGCATTCCTCTTTTTTTTGCCATAAATTTCCGGCTGGGGTGTGGGACTATATGTGAAATGTAATATTTAAGTGTCTATCGTATGTTTTTAGTGGCTGTTGATTACTCCTCTGCAGGATTATTAGGCTCCTATAAACCCAATTGCCTTGTGGGGAGGGCAAGTTTGGGTGGGGGGATTGCAGCTGTGGAGGAGAGTGAATAACCCTTATTTTGCACTGCAGTTGTGTGCCCCTCCCCAATCTCCTATGTCAACAAGGCTTCGGGGAGAAAAGTTCTATCCATGCCTCATTGCCACGTGGAAAGGTTTGTAGCAGAAAGCATGAGGAAGCAGACGGAGGGAAGCACACACACAGAGTCCCCAAGATATTTCCTCTGGGGTATGTGACCCTAGGAATAAACAAATACGTCCATTTCTGTTTTTCTCTCCATTTCTCATTTTTCCACTTTTAAGTTCAGTTCTCCACATTTCTGCATCAGTCTGTGAATTACGGTATATTTTCAAAAGGTCCTTGTGAAAAATAATCAACATTTTATGATAATTTTTTTCTAATAGGTTTTTTTGGGGGGGGGTTAACATTTGCCAGATATACACATTTGGCAATAATAGAATACATTTTTATAATGCAGCAATATGTGCATTTTTATGACCCTTTCCCCAACATACAATTTTTGTACATATTATTTGATTGAAGAACTGCACCACAAAATTCAGAGAAGTGCGAATTTCATAGGATTGCTGTGTTTTGGTTCAGTTTCACAAAATGCAAATTAGATAGGTTTGCATTGAAATCCAGAATGAATTTCTACCCTGTCTCATGTGACCCTTAACATAAAAAAAGTTTCCCACTTCCGCTTTAAGCTACATGTAGCTGTTATGAAAGGGTCTATATACTAATAGCAATTGCTGCTCTGCATATGGAGACCTGGCTTGGACAGGATAGCCGAATATTTATGCCACTGATGGAGAGTGTGTTGGTTTGCCACCAGCTTTCTAAATGCTCCAAAACAAAGCACACATGCAAATTTCAGCATCTGAAGCTCTCCTACCAGTTGAGGCTAGTTTTTTATGCCCTGCATATTAGCATGGAAGGTCAGGCAGATGGTCAGGAAAATGGTATATCCATCAGTGACATGACTGTTAGCTGCTGGACAGGAGAAGCCAAATCCATGTAGAGGTTTCTCCATATAAGCCCTTTCCACTAGGATGGGAAAAGTAAGTGGTCAGGTTGCACACATGAAATGGTCCTTACATATAAGAGAGAATGGCTCCACACGAGTGCCACTGGTGTTTATCTAGTATTTGTGGTGGTAAACACATCAAGTGTGAGGGGACGCACTTATCTCCATACAGTGATGTATATAAAGGCTCTGGAAACCAAGCCTTATGAGGAACAGTTGAGGGAGTTGGGGTTGTTTAGCTTGGAGAAGACTGACAGGTGATGTGATATAATTTGCAAGATATCTAAAGGGCTGTCACATAGATGATGGAGCAAGCCTGTTTTCTGTGTCTCCAGATGGTAGGACCTGAACCAGTGGATTCAGATGTCGACTAAATAATGTTCTGATGGTAAAAGCTGTTTGACAGTGGAATGGAATCCCTCAGAGGGTGGTGGACTGTCCATCCCTGGCGGTTTTTAAACAGAAGTTAGATGACCACCTGACAAGGATTCCTCAGTTGTGATTCCTGTGTTTCAGGGGGTTTGACTAGATGACCCTTCCAACTCTACAATTCCATGATTATATATATGATGCTTGCATGCCAGAGAACTGCAACAAGCAGTAGCTCCATTGTGCTTTTCCACTGTGTATTTCAAGATGTCTCCCCTCTATTTTTACATGTACAGTGGTACCTCGGGTTACATATGCTTCAGGTTACATACGCTTCAGGTTACAGACTCCGCTAACTCAGAAATAGTACCTCGGGTTAAGAACTTTGCTTCAGGATGAGAACAGAAATCATGTTCTGGCAGTGCGGCAGAGGGAGGCCCCATTAGCTAAAGTGGTGCTTCAGTTTAAGAACAGTTTCAGGTTAAGAAAGGACCTCCGGAATGAATTAAGTACTTAACCCAAGGTACCACTGTACATTCAGCAGCATGGGGTGAAACTGCAGTAGCTTGTAAGGTGTGAAGCATCTTGTCAGTACAATGTCTATGCCATCATGCATTCCAAAAGCTCTATTCAATTGTACTTAGGCCCCATTCATTGCTGTGGAATCTAAGTCATGACTAACTTTCCCCATTTATTTCAGTGGGTCTATTCTTACCATGACTACATCTGAATCTAAACCTTTAATTTGCACATATTGGGTTGGATGCAGACTAAGTTGAACTTGATTCCCATTAAATCCAGTGGGACAAGATAATCATTACTTACGTCGCATTGATTTGTGGGGATCTAATCACAATTCACTTAGTCTGGATTCCAAATCATTATCCTTTAGGTTTGCTAGTAATTGTTCTAGTATCTTATACCTCTAGGAAAAGTTTATGCAAATCTAGTATTCTCTAGCAACCACCATTACGGAATATTCATGAATTTCAATATTCAACAACAGTATTCATGAACAAATCCAATATTTATGTCCACCATAAATAAAAGATCCAAGCTTCATCCCCCAAAGCATTGCTTTCGTCATATCTAATTGGTATTTCCTTTGCCATGGTGACAGCAGACCTGTTGCCTCCCTCAGGGGTTCAAGTCCTGTCTTGCTTTGACACTCCCATTTGGCACTTTCCTTCCTGTAAGCAACACCGGTCTCTCACAAAATCAAGCTTTCAAAGTGAAGTAACAGCTGGAAGGAATAACCTGGTTGGCAACAGCAATATTGGTCTAGCCCATCCTTTGACAAACAGATGGCCCCTAGATGTATTGGACTACAACTCCCATCAGCCTCAGCTAGTGAATAAGGAATAATAGCATTGCCCTAGAACAAAACTAGTTTTAACATAACATATGGCTAGCAGCTGTCAGGGCACATGGATTTGATCTCATGGGAGTGGTTTGTTGTGTATGGTGAATGTGCTTTCCACAGAAGGAAGGAAGTTAATTCGGTGACTATACAGCAATCCATAGCAGTTTAACACTCGTTCATAGCTTTCAGCCTGCTTAATGTAAAATGAAACTTAAATGCATCTAAAGTTCTGCAGGATAATTGGACTGTATGTTGGACTGAACTGGTTTGTGGTTAACTTCCCTCCACAAATTTGTACTTGAAATTGAACACTTGTAGAAATGTGGTATACAGTGGTACCTCGGGTTACAGATGCTTCAGGTTACAGACGCTTCAGGTTACAGATTCTGCTAACCCAGAAATAGTACCTCGAGTTAAGAACTTTGCTTCAGGATGAGAACAGAAATCGCGTGGCAGCGGCACGGCGACAGCCAGAGGCCCCATTAGCTAAAGTGGTACCTCAGGTTAAGAACAGTTTCAGGTTAAGAACGGACCTCCAGAACAAATTAAGTTCTTAACCCAAGGTACCACTGTAATAAGGTATCCTAAAATGGATTGCCAAATGTTTATGTTGGGAACTCATTCACAAGAAACTTTATCTTTGTTGTTTCTGTTCATTTGCCATGGGACTCATTACTAGGTAAGCATTGTCTGGAGGTTATAGACATTCTGAATCTAAATCCAGTTGGGACTAGCAGATTAGAGATGAGCATCTCTGTATGGGAGATCATTTTAAATGCCCATCTGCTGCAGTGTGCATCAATGAATAGATTGGCTGGCTTAGTTGTAGTTTTTGGATTCAGGTGAACAGACTTAGAATCTTCTCCATGATCAGAAACCCTGTTTTATCAGGGTTCCGGGTTGCAAGGAGTTCTCAGTCAGACCTCAGTCAGGTTTGGCAGAGACAATAACTTTTCAGGGGAGCTTGCATGTGCTGACTCCATTCTTTAAGCTAACATACATTTTCCCTAAACATCTGCAAAATGCTTATGATTCTTCAGGAGCTAAAAGGACAAAGTTTGGGTGCTGAGTATAATTTCTTAAGAATGCCACCTTCCCAAGAATTATAATGCCTGTGGTTTCTTGCAGGACAGGGACAAAGCTAAATCATTTAGACCAGTTTCAGTATGTATGTTGACATGTGCTCAGTGTACAGCTTTCTTTATGAATTTTGGAGACTTGTTAGGGCCCTTTATACGCTGCAGACCTCAGTTTTTGCATTTTCCCATTATATTAGTGGCACTCGCTCACTCTGAATCAGCTTTTTCCTTCCCTGATAGAAATGCAAGAAGGCAATTATGTCCCTGAAAATAACATAATCATGCTTTTTAGTTTGGGACAGATAGTGCTGTTCATGATTTGATCAATAGAGGGCACCAAATGAGAGTTTTGCTTGTTTAGTTTCTTCTCTTTTCTTTACTCTCTTTTTTTGGTTAAAAGCAAGATTACAGGGGGGGGGGGGAATAAAGCTCAAATCACAATTTATGCAGGCGAGGGGGTGGGAATGTTCCCATAAAGCGCAACCATTATACCAATTACTAAGAAATCTAAATGAGTCCTTTATGAGCATGTGATCTGTTTAATAACTCTTAAACAACATTAAACAATGCAATTCGTTATTTATGTCTGTGTAATTGCCAGTGGATTTCAGTGCAAACACACAGATATGCACACACCTCAATAAAAAGGATGCTCTCCTAGAGAAGGTCAAACAACTTAATAGGCAATAAAATGCTAGTTCCCCCTATAAAAACTTTTATTTGTCTGTTCTGCAGACACATGATTAATTGCATAAACTTTCCGGGGTAATTAGCTGATTAGAAGGGGTAAAAATAATAATCTGTAGAATATTTTTCTAAGCTTGTTCTCCAAAGAGGTTGCTGATACAGATGTTTGCATGCCACATTGGTTGAATCAGATGGCTCAGTCAGTAGAGCATAAGACCCTTAATCTCAGGTTTGTAGGTTCAAGGTCCACACTGGGCAAAATATTCTGGCATTCCAGGCAGTTGGACTAGATGGCCCTCGTTGTCCCTTCCAACTCTATGATTCTTACCTCACAGTCTTCCAACAGTGTACAGGGAGCACATGGGTTATCATGCCCACATGTCTACATGGGAGACCTTAGGCCCAGTATTCAAATGTGGCCCTCCAGGCCCTTGGGGCAGGGGCGTATGAAGTGGGGGGCGGAGAGGGCGGTCCGCCCTGGGTGCCACTCTGGGGGGGGGGGTGACAAGATGGCCTCTGCCTCCCCCCAGCTGTGGAGAGGCCGAGGGCGCACGCAATCCATATGGGCGCTGCTCGCGCGGTGTCTGTATGGGCTGCATCTCGCACGGCAACTGTATGGGATGCCGCTCTTGTGCACCGTCCATATGGGTGTCCATACGGGCTGCCTCTCGCACGGCGACCGTACGGGATGCTGCACATGCGCACTCCGTATGGGCTGCCCTGCCCCGGGTGCTGGAGAGGGTTCCTCCGCCACTGCCTTGGGGACTCCATCCAGACCACGCACCCTCTCCAGCCATGCCCCTCTCTAACCCTGCATTGAAGCCTTATTGAGCACTTCTCCCAAGCAGAAATTTGTCCTTGAAACCTGAGAATGCCCCTTGCTTCCCTGAATGGACCATAGCTAGAAGGCTGCTGTATAAGTAACAAACCTAGTGTACAAAGATAAAATTTATTTCTGTTGCTCTGCCCGGTTTTGCCCAGCTCACACTGCCATGTGCCCCACCCCTGTCCCTGGTCTGTAGCTTGTTCTCCATGCACTGAATGCTCTTAAGTGCCCAAAATGCAAAAGCTGCACAACATACAAATTTTGTACACGGCATGCACTAAGCTGCTGTACACACAAGTTATATTGTGTGCAAAGAACAGTCAATACATGCAAGTCAGAGGTGGAAACAGTGAGTGCTGGGCATGATTCTTGTCCCTATCCATGCATTCCATTTTCAAAGTTCTCCAGTTCTGTACAAATCAGTGGTGCATTAGTATAGGTTTTAGTCTTTCACTCTTATCAACTCTTATAGGCACCTTAGATCTAGCATTTTGATCTAGCCAGCTCAGATCTAGAAATCTAGAAGTCGGGTTCTATTTTCATGATACTGGTAAAGATGAGATACGGCCTAAGGGAAGTTTTTGGGGTATCTCCGCAAGCAGGTGTGAGGCATCCGTGAGAAATGTAACTACATGCAGTTCACAGCATCTGCATTTGTGATTTTGTCTAGTGACAGCAGAGGAAGGTGATTGTAGTGCTGTAAGTTTTGATTTCTGGCAATGCAGGCATAACAAATTGGCATTTGGTGGTTCAGGATCCACCAGGACATGGTTGGGAAAAAAGGTGGGCTGCTCCCACCAGTGTTTCTGTGACAGTAGCAGCTCCCCAAATGCTGTCACAATCACAGAATACAGAAATGTGTTGCTGCTGTTAAGAGTGGAAAGAGTGCTTAACACATTTCCATTGGTTCTCTCTCTGTGTCTGTCTGTCTGTCTGTCTGTCTGTCTGTCTGTCTGTCTGTCTGTCTGTCTCTCTCTCTCTCTCTCTCTCTCTCCCTCCCTCCCTCCCTCTCATGTGTGTCAAAATTGTCTACTCTCAACTGCTTGCCCTCCTGCAGGGGGAAAAGAGATGAGTTGCACTCCTCCAAATTTGGATCACACTCTCCCTCCAGCTGCAATTCTGTCTTGCCTAGCCTTGCTTTCAGATGGGTGCAGCTTTCTTGGGAATATGGTGCATGCAGAACAAGTTGTTTATGTGAGCTACACTCAGTGGTTGGGTGGCCCTTTCATGGCCCGGAAACGAATCTGCAATATCATCTACTGATAGTTGTCCACCCTAGTATGTGTATAATAATAATAATAATAATAATAATAATAATAATAATAATAATAATAATAATATATTTATACCCCACCCATCTGGCTGGGTTTCCCCAGCCACTCTGGGTGGCTCCCAACCAAATATTAAAAACACAATACAGTATTAAACATTAACAACTTCCCTAAACAGGGCTGCCTTCAGATGTCTTTTAAAAGTAATAGTTGTTTATTTCCTTGACATCTGCTGGGAGGGCATTCCACAGGGCGGGCACCACTACCGAGAAGGCAGTCTGCCTGGTTCCCTGCAACCTCACTTATCGCAGGGAGGGAACCACCAGAAGGCCCTTGGCACTGGACCTCAGTGAACAATGGGGATGGAGATGCTCCTTCAGGTATACAGGACCGAGGCTGTTTATGTGTATGTGTGTGTTGCTTCTGCCAACCTAGCAATTAATATTCTGTTGGAAGCCACCCAGAGTGGCTGGGGAAACCCAGCCAGATGAGCGGGGTATAAATAATAAATTATTATTATTATTAGTCAAAAGCACACTAGTGCTAGTAGATAAATAGGTACAGCTGCGGCGGGAAGGTAAACGGCATTTCTGTGCATGCTGGCTTCCATCACGGTGTTTTGTTGCACCAGAAGGGGTTTAGTCATGGTGGCCACATGACCCGGAAAGCCGTTTGTGGACAAATGCCAGCTCCCTCAGACTGAAAGCGAGATGAGCACTGCACCCCATAATTGCCTTTGACTGGACTCAACCATCCAGGGGTCATTTTCCATTACCTTTTACATATCCCACATAGCTAGAATTTCTTGCATGTTGAGATTGTTAGGTGCATTCCTCTTGGTTTTGCCACGGTCTGATGAGATTTGTTGTGTGTCAGCTATGCAGAGGGCCTTTTCTGTTGTGGTGCTGTTTATGGAATCACTTTCCTTCTGAAATCAGGCAAGCACAGACTTTGATAAGCTTTCACTGTCTGCTATAGTCTTCTTTGTTCATCCAGGCATTTGCGGTTAGCTTTTAGTAGAAATTGGCCTGTTTGTTGCTGCTGTTTTGAGGTAATTTGTGCATATTTTAATATGTTGCTTTTTTTTTTATTAGAAATGCACATGTACTGCTGTGAAGCACCCTGGAATCAGTGGTGAAGAGTGGTATAGAAATGTTTTAAACAAATAAAGATGATCTGCCTTTTTACTTGTTTGCATGTGGTCTGAGTTATTATATATATGTTTGACATCTCTTAAGTTGGGGGTTCATCAATGGCTTCCACTGATGATCCTGGACTCCCGTTTCATTCTTCAAAATTGGAGTGACTGACTCTTTAACTTAGGGCATGTGTTTGGCTCTCATCCAGATGTTCTGAGACCACCCATATGTCTGTGTAGTTATCCAGTCTTCATGGTTCCAAACAGAAAGTTGACCAGACACAAAATGCTGCCTGACTGAATGGCAGAGCTTCAAAGAGGTCTTTTGTCGGTGCAGATAAAAGTCTCTTTGTCCAGCTTTGGGACAGATATCAGTCTTTTCCAAATGGTGGACTACAGTATGAATTCTCCCTCGCTTCAATCACTGAAGTAGCATCTGGATATCGCAGGGAATTCTGTATGTTCTCCCCCCCCCCCCCAGGCTGAACTCAGAGCAGATCTGCAGTTCAGCAAAACACATCTCCTGTTGAGATCACGTCGAAACCACTATCTCTCACGCAAACATAGCAAACTCTCTGCACTCTAGTTAATTTTGCTAATAAGCTTCTGGTTTCTTGGGCCATTAGACATTAAGACCAGTTTTTGTGTGTACAAATAAGCCATTAGGAAAAGGGCAGTTGATTAGCGGATGTTCTGGTAGCCCTAGATGGAATTCATTCGCATGCATAGGCTAGTGGCCAGATGCTCTATTTCACATTTTCTAGAAATTTATTACAACTGTGCAAACTGAGTTTGATTACTGCAGGCCAACCTGACTACTTAAAAGATACTTTGAATGTGGACTACTTGTATGAGTCCATTGGCAGATTGGCAACTGGAGTACATGCAAGAGACATTTTGTTAGATTTCTGTTACGTTATTGCAACTAAAGAAGGTGGTAACTTATCACCTTCTTTAGTTAGGGATGAGAGACAAATCAGATTCATTTAGCATTTAAAGGCAGATTTATGTGATTTGCAATTTTCAGAACAAGATGTGAACCGAAACACAGCCACCCTTTAAAATTCACACCGCTCTGAATTTTGCAATGCAGTTCTCCAGTGAAGCAATGTGCATGAAAATGCCTGTGCTAGGGTAGTGTGCAGAAAAATGCATATATTTGTGGAAATGACTTTAAAAATGCATTATAGGGAAATTGCTTTGCAAAAATGTGCATATCAAAAAATAGCATGCAAAAATGTGTGTGTTACGCAAAATTCACACTTAAATGCTAATTAATTTGCATGAATACTTTTAAGATTTGGGAAATGATAGAGAGAAACTGATATTGACACATTCTGTAGTGAATCTATCTCCCTGTGAACAACATTAATGCCTCAGATCTGCAATTCTTCCACAAAAATAAGCTTCAAGTGAATATTATTTTTAAATCCTTCTTTTTATCCAATTTGGCATCACATTGTTTTTTCTGAATTTAAAATACCCAAATTAACAATGTTTCCCCACAAATGTGGTTGGCAAGAGAGACATTTGCTGCTTCTTGTTTATTTAATATATTCTTTTTTTGCTTTTCAGTCCAAAAGTTTCCCAGTGTGGCTAACCACTCATAATGCACTGAAGAAACCAAGTGCAATCAGAATCAACAATGATAACTTTAAAATAGCAAAATTAGATGTTAAAAAAACAGATAAACTAGAGTTATCAAGAATAAACAGCATTTTA
The DNA here is from genome assembly GCF_964188315.1 of Podarcis muralis. Lineage (NCBI taxonomy): Eukaryota > Metazoa > Chordata > Lepidosauria > Squamata > Lacertidae > Podarcis > Podarcis muralis. The sequence goes on from NC_135666.1 coordinate 33,548,179, forward strand.
AAAGCTGTGGTGGACTCTTCTCCTAGCATCAAAATGATAAAGGAGATCCTCTCTTAGGAGAATATTCAAAATATAGGGTCTTTTCAGTGGTGACACCCTATTTCTAGTCACTATCCATAGTAGAGAACCCTGAAGAGGACCTCAACATCCAAGCAAGTTCATTGGAGCAAATACTGGTATATTCTTAATAAAAGCAATTGATATCTCACAGTCCATCTACTTCTCTCATGTGGCCAATTGGGGTTGACATTCTAGCCCACTGTCATGAGGTTATGCCCATGTTTACATGTTAGCCATTGATTTGAGCCACTTAGCAGGAAATAAATCCAGTAGAGTTGAGGCAGGAATGGGGAATTTATGCTTCCCCTAATGATGTTGGACTCCAAATCCCATCTGCCTGTGCAATGGTCAAGGATGATGGGAGCTGTAGTCCAACTACATCAAGAGAGTTCCTATCGCTGATAAAAGGGAAAGCTATAAATTAGATTATCAGAGGTAATCTTAACTACCCATTTGATATTTAGTCTCAGGGTTAACCTAGTTCAGGGGTCAGCAAACTTTTTCAGCAGGGGGCCGGTTCACTGTCCCTCAGACCTTGTGGGGGGCTCGACTATATTTTGCAGGGGGGAAATGAATGAATTCCTATGCCCCACAAATCACCCAGAGATGCATTTTAAATAAAAGGACCCATTCTACTCATGTAAAACATGCTGATTCCCGGACCACCCACGGACCAGATTTAGAAGGCGATTGGGCCGGATCTGGCCCCCGGGCCTTAGTTTGCCTATGATCTAGTCCACCCGTCTTTCTTCAGCTGATGCCTGTTAGATGTACTGAGAAGTCCACAGGCAGGCCATCCTTTTCAGTTGTCTGGGACTGATGGGATACGGAGTCCTTCAACATCTGAGGGGAACCAGATTGGGGAAAGCTGGTGCAAAAGGGCTAAAAGAATGGAAGCAGTTTGAGTAATATTGGAAAAGAGAGGAAGAGGGATATGACTTCGGTCAACATTTTGGATGCCTTTCTGGAGTTTTGTTGCGTGACAGCAGATGTGCTGCTTGGTAGGGAGTACTAGGCTGTTCCCACCTTGTAAATAAACTCAAATATTACAGAAATGGCTAATGATCTCTCTGTTCCAGAGGAAGCCAAGCTCAAGTAAGCACTATTCCTAGGATGTCTCACAATGTTGGTAAGGGCAACATCCACCATCTTATATTGTGGCTGAGCATAATGAAGCTCTTGGGAGGGACAATTTGAAGAGGAGACAAGAGGAGGGAGTGTTTAGCCCTTTCCCCCCTATAACTTCCTCCTTTCACAATTTGTATTCGAAATGAATGTTTCCCACATTGCAAACCCTGCCGACCACATTTTAACAAGTTAAAAAGGGCTACTGCTCTTTTTGTTTTGTGGCCTGAGGCCACTCATAGCATGCTTGTTGATCAAGCAGCACTGAAAGAATTCATCGGTGATCTAAGGATTTCAAAGCATCTCCTTGTGACCTGCAGATCAGAACCTGTCTCTCTAGACCCGGCACTTTTATTGCTTACCGTTAGCTTATCTCCTTTCGCATCCTCATTTCTTTTTTAACCTGAGGAAACTTAGGACAAACAGCTTTAGCAGGGATTGTAAGCAGAAGTTCAAATTCCTATCCTGTCGCCCTTCAGTTTGTACTGCAGCATACATTTACCCATAGACTTTCCTGTCCTTTCCTGTCCAAAATGGGTGTGCACCAAAGATGATTCAGTTTGAGAGCCCATTTTGGAAAGCAGGTCAGTTTGACAGAATGTTTCAGGCACAACTTGTTTTGCCTCAGGGCTGAATCAGAACCTTGCTTTGGAAAACCAGAGGTTTCCAAAATCTCCCCATTGACTTACATGGAGAAATGGCCAGGGGTGGAGGGAGTGTAGAACCATTTTGGCATAATTAGATAAAAATTGCAGGCATTGTTGCCCCTTCTATAGGGATGGTGCCTACTGAATTTCAGAAAGATAGGGGCAAGGGTAATCTTTAAATTTCTGAGGATTAAGAAATACATAGAAACTTACCCCTCTGTGATTTCTATTTAAAATGTTGTACATTGTTGGGGTGCAGAATTTAGGACGTTATGAAAAATGAAAACATTCTGAGGCCTTGTTTTCCACTTAATTGACAAAACCACAACATTAATTTATATTTAGAATAATGTCTTTATGGACCATGTCAGGTTTGCTTTTGAGTTTCTGACTTACCTGCAGGGAAGCCCCTTTACTTAAAAAATAGTTGATAAGGATAAATAAGTTTTAAAAACTTTTTCTCTGGTTGTATGACTTGGGGGAAAGAATTTCACCCATCCATACCCAACTGCCTGAAAACAACTTAGCAAGATGTTGCCATGTGTATGTATCTAACACAATGAAGTCAGAGAGGAATTACTTTCACTTGCTTTCCTGACCTGGTCTGTTGGACTAAAAAATAAAATTAAACTCCTCTGCCTACTTATTTGAGAGTAACACCATCAAACCCAGTGGGAGTTACTTCTGAGTAGACCTATATGAACTGTGAATCTGAGATTCCCATGATGAAAATTGAAGAAGGGTGGTCTTTAATCAGACTAATTAATTGAGAACATCTTTGTATGCTGCAAACAAGTGACAGATAAATCTTATGAAACAAAGAAACAAATATTTGGCTCTACTCACCATTGCCTGCTGGCATGTGGCCCCTGACAGATGACTTCTGAGGGAATGTGGCCCCCGACAAAAATGTTCTCCACCCCTGCTCTATAGGAAAGTGGTAGCTTCATGCTGCAGGCCAGTTACCATGCTTAAACATATAATGTCTCCTTTGTAAAAAAAAAAAAAAGTCTCCACGGTATATTTACAGCTTCTTTCTCCAGGGACAGGAAATAGCATTAGAATTTTGCCTCTCTGTTTAGCCCACACAGAGATTTAGGCAGAGATAATAAGAAAATGCTCTGCAATTATGCTCGCTCACACAGCATTAGCCTTTCAGATATGAAGCTGAAGCCAAAAGGAATAGCTCAGCCATTTAGGGTATATATTTCCCTGGCACACTGTTAATATTACCAAAGTCATTAGCTGGAAGTCATTTGCGCTCAGTCATTTTGCCTGTTAATGAGGCACTACTGAATCCTCCAGACATTAATTCCATTTAGGGAAACACAAAGGCAATCTGTACCTTACATCAAACGATTATGACTGCAGTGAGCGTGAGGAATTCGGCCGTTTGTAGGGGGTTGTTTTCCCCACAACAGACCCTCTGAAGGGAATTATGCTGTCTTTCAGATGTTAATTTGTTAAGGAAAACTCAATAGCTAATAAAGACAATTGCGTCTGTATTGTAAATATTAGGAGCACTGTGAAACCACCACCCTGCATTTATTTATTTTTTGTTTTAATAACAAAAAGGAGTGAAATAACGGGTTGACAGAGACCATTTTCACAAATGACACCCACATTTGGGTTGAGCATCTTCTCAGCTGGTAACTGAAGTGTGAGGCCTACATTTGGGCTAGAAAGTAGGTTTAATTGTTAAATTGCTGTATGGTTTCATTTAGTATCTCTTTATTGCATTTATATCCCACTTTTCCTTCAAGGAGCTCAGGGCGGTGTGTGTGGTTCTCTTCCTCCCCATTTTCCTCTCGCAGCAACCCTGTGAGGTAAGTAAAGCTTGTGACTTACCCAAGGTCACCTAGTGAGTTTCATGGCTGAGCAGGGATTTGAAACCTGATGTCCCAGGTCCTAACCCAACACGACACCACATTAGATCTTCCTTATTTTCTCTTCAGCCCTGCCAAGATCTGCACTGCACAACTTTGGAAAAACAAGGACAAAACCATAATGCCAAATCTAACAAACTGGTTGAAGGAGGACCTGGACCCTAGACATTACAGGGGAAGAACAAAACACTATTGAATTAAGTGAAGAAAGGTCTACCTCACATTCTTTTAACGTCTAATGGTATTTTTCAGCAGCTTGATCCTATATGCGTCCAGCTGGGAGTCCTGAAGGCTTCAACCACGCCTCCTTTCAAACAAATAGCTATAGGAGTTATAGCATGGCAGTGCACTCCTATACACGCTTACTTTTGAGTTCCATAGGGTTTACTCCCAAATAAATGGGTGTAGGTTTGCAACCTAAATCTGAAATTCTATGCATATTTCCTTGAGAGCAGGCCTGAATGAATTCAGTGGGACTTAGTAGAAACTGACTTCATTATGGAAGGATCAGATTCAAAATGTATAGTTTTCTTAATGTCCAACTTTGGGGGAAATTGTGGTTTTTTAAAAGTTCTATAAGTAGCATTGGAAATGTATCAGCCAGGAATGCTCTACCAACACAACTGCTGGCCAAGAGGTTTGGTAAGTTGTTTATCTGTATAGTAAGGAAAAATCCTGCCACAGAGAACAAGGGAATATTCTCCACATCACTTGGCAAGACAATTCAGATGACCAGCTTACTGAGTGACTATGCAGGAATGGTCTCCTATTAACCGATTCAAACAAAAAGGATGCAGGTGATTCTTACAGCTCATGGTCTTGAGGAACATGATTCTGTTATGTGTCTGCATTTGAGTATTGGGATCATTCTTGGCAATCCTGCTCAGAACCATATCCCTGTAGATACCATTTTCTCGTTTGTTGGTATTGTTTCAACTATTCAAAGAACGTAAACCTTGTCCCACAAGCACAGTTGCTTCCCTCCAATCTCCTTCAAACAAAAATAAAGGCATTTATAGTGTGTTTTCATTCCCCAGACATCCCTCTCAGATTCAGCCATCGGTCATGATGCTCAGAAAGGCAGCATCTATGCTTTATCACATCCAGTGGAAACAACAGATCTGTTCACTTTTGGGAGCCACTAGGATTTGGCTTGCAGAATGATGGATGATGCTTAGATTTCATTTACTGTTGATGCGCGTGTCCATGTTTTCCTTGGCAGTAGTTCTGCTTACAAACTATTTGGCAATTCAAGCAGACAGAAGATGCCAAACCAGAGATATGCCTAATTCCATTTCATTTTATTGTTGTGTAGCTCTGGGGATTCTTTGCTGACTTTAGTGGAATAGGGTTCCATGTGCACGACTGAAATTAGAATCTGAAAAGAGAGTCTAACATTCTTTATGGCTGCTGTTAGTGAATGGGCTATACCAGGTCAGCCAGAAGTTGTTGGGTTACAGCCATTTTCTGAGTTACCTAAGACATCTCGAGCTGTTAAACCACCATTACTGTTAATACGGCCACTGCAATTCCCTCCTGTAAAATCTGCCCTTTGGCCTGTTCCTGTCAGGAATTCTCTGTTCGTTTTGCATGAGCTCCATTCATGAGTCGCTGTGAAAAAGCTATGGATTGCTGAATGAAAACAGATACTTATTTGAAGGAACATAAACATTTTCCTCCACCACCCCTTCTCACAAATGCTAATTGTGGAGAGCTTTTCCTGGTATAGGTTCTGGAGTTCCAAAAACATTGTCTTTCCATTCGAAAACTCTTTTAATGTATTTCTGTTGTCTTACTTGTTTATGTTAACAAACAGCAGAAAGGTCTCTGTAAGAACTCACATTTCAATGCAAATCTGAGGCACACCTCTATCTATTCATCTATTGAGAGGTTTAAGCCTATAAGACAATAGGCTTTTAAACCAGAACTAAGGATGTGATGTAACTTTGAGTCAACTGCCCCTGTTACACAGTGCAATAAACTTTGCAAAATATTTACATTGCCCAGATGGGTTATCTTGCTAGATCCTGTTTTGAACAAGCAATGGAATCCATGGAAGTTAACAAACTGGCACTGCTAAAACTATGTAGCACTGATATTCAAAGCCCTGCAATAAAAGTGTTAAGACCAGTTCTTCATTGCAAATATTAAAAAATCACACTACTGATTTCAGCTTGCACAGAGTTCATCACCTTAACCCAGTTGAGGAAGGAACAGGCAGTTCAATCTATCTTTCTACAGCTATGTCTTTACCTACCCTTTATGTGATGTCACACAGGACTAGGAATGGATGGACCTGTCAGTTTTGGTTCTCTCAGCTTCGTATTTTTCAAATCTTAATTCTAGTTCTCCATAATTCCACATCAGTTTGTGTGGATCATGTCTTTCAGCCCGGACACTGAGGTCTAGCTCCGAGGGCCTTCTGGCAGTTCCCTCACTGCAAGAAGAGTTACAAGGAACCAGGCAGAGGGCCTTCTTGGTAGTGGCACCTGCCCTGTGGAAGGCCCTCCCATCAGATGTCAAGGAAATAAACAACTATGTGACTTTTAGAAGACATCTGAAGGCAGCCCTGTTTAGGGAAGTTTTTTTTAATGTCTGATGTTTTATTGTATTTTTAATATTTTGTTGGAGGCTGCCAAACCCAGCCAGATGGATGGGGTATAAATAACAAATTATTATTATTATTATTATTATTATTATTATTATTATTATTATTATTATTATTATTTCCAGGGTTTCTGTTGGCAAGTTGCCTCTTGTTTCTTCTAAATGACACCCACTTTTGTAGCATCACAAAACACAATCAAATTAACAGCACTGGTAGAGATGCCCATAGAGACTCATTTGCATGTAAAGCAAAATTATGGCATTTTAAGCAAGTCTGGTATTTACTGCCCTTCTGAACATGACTGGGGCTTTTAGCATCTCCCAGCCTGTGCAATGTGGTTTTCCTACTGAGTCACTGTAGCACTGTGCAAAATGTCCACTTTTGACAACAGGCAGGGAAAGGGTTACTCTTCTGTCCCTGAGGAATGGAAGGACCACAGCTGCATATCCTCAGTGGACGGCTTGCCAGAGAACTGCCTAAGAGAGAATCTACGCTGGACTCAGCTGCAGCGAATTCTTATTTGATCATTTCAGTCACTATATTAAAGTAATGTGCTTTGTCACTTTGCCCTTGTGCTACTTATATTATATCACCATCAATATGCACATTGTTTACAGAGCAACGTTAGCAAAACTACACACACACACAAATTAAATTTCCATAAAAGAAAGGAATGGAAATAAGATGTACAAGTTATGCTAGTGAGGGGTAAACGAAACATCAGGTGATTTGCCCTTCAGATCAAAAATTTGCTTTATGCTAATTTCTTCAATTAGCACTAAGCAATTTTTCCCCTATCGGACAGAAAACAATTACATAGTACAGGAATACATTTTTAGAAGTCAGTTTGCTAAATCCTAGCCAGACGTGCTCAAAAATGTTTTGCATTCTTCACTAAATTAGAATAAAAGGGTGCATATGCATTTGGAACTACAAAATACACATAACAAAGCATATTAAACTGCTTTTAATTTACATTTAAATGAAGACCTCTTTAATAAATTAGGCTATCATTTTCTATGCAAGCTTGATAATATCATCATAACCCATTGCTGAATTATGATGATTCAGCTGTTAAATTTCCAAACTAAGCCAAAAATACTTGGCATTTACTCACACACAAAAATCAAGTCTTTCCTAAGGCTTCTCGGATTTGGCTTCAGAACCTAAGAACAACCTAAAACCTATGTATCTTATTTTATAAAAAGTGTGCTCACTGTGCTTATTAAAGGAAGATGTGATTTCAGCACTGAAGACTTCCCTTGTTAATTAGCTAGAAAATGCACTGCAGATTTTTATATAATATATGGGATGATCTGACGATGGTCTAATCTCCCAAGTGGTTCAGAGTTATATATCAAATGCTTTTTTGTGGCAGGTTAACATGAATAGGTTTCTGCAGAAAAGCATGTTTTATGAAGCATTTTCTGTAAACTAAGCTGTTGTTTATTACAAAGAGTCGGTGACAGAGATATGAACAAGAACCATAACTCTGAAAAGGAATACTGAGAAGATGGAGCACATTTAGGTCCAGCACGTAGTCCAAACTGGCATTCCTATCAAAGGTGTTGCCATCAGGAATGCATAGGCACTCTGGCAGATGCTTGATCAATTCTTTTCTTAAAACCATCCAAGATGGCATGTTCCAACAGCTACCATCCAAAGATGGTATTTAGGTCTGAGAAGCAGGGCAGGAAAAGTTCTATTTCAGTTCTACTTGTTATTTATATATTTTTATTTGTAATGCAGGTAATCTAAGTGAAACAGTAGATTAGACGTGGTTAATACAAAACTGTGGACATTTGCCCAGCTCTCCAGATCACGAAGACAATTTATAGGCTATATCCTCAAAAATGTTGGAAATCTCTCCCAGTTTTGTATTATCCACAAAACCGATAACTTTGCTTCTTCATCAGAGTCACTGATTAAGATAATCACCACACAAATCAACATATAATATGAATGTTTGTTTAATAATATCATCTGCAACACTCTCTACATGGGTTACCTATAGTCCATTGATGATTTGTTTCCAGAACTAATTCCAATGACTGATTATGACTTTTAAAGTCTACTTGGTTGGAACCAGGTTATCTTGAGGTACGTGGGTGGCGCTGTGGGTCTAAACCACTGAACCTCTTGGGCTTGCCAATCAGAAGGTTGGTGGCTCGAATCCCCATGATGCGGTGAGCTCCCATTGCTCTGTCCCAGCTCCTGCCTACCTAGCAGTTCGAAAGCACGCCAGTGCAAGTAGATAAATAGTTACCACTGTGGAGCGAAGGTAAACAGCATTTCCATGTGCTCTGGTTTCTGTCACGGTGTTCCATTACCCCAGAAGCAGTTTAGTCATGCTGGCCACGTGACCCAGAAAGCTGCTTGGGGACAAACATCGACTCCCTTGGCCTGAAGGTGAGATGAGCACCACAACCCCATAGTCGCCTTCCACTGGGCTTAACCGTCCAGGGGTCCTTTACCTTTGCCTTTTTTTAATCTTGAGGATAACCTTTCCCAGTAGAAACCTATCTACTTGCTAGGTCATTTGTGGAAGCAGTCTTACATGTTCCTTCCATCCTGTTTGTCTGTCGCAACTACGGACAGAGCCTTTGCGGCAGTTGCACCTGGTCCCTGGAACTACAGTGGTGCCTCACAAGACGAAAATAATCCGTTCCGCGAGTCTCTTCGTCTAGCGGTTTTTTCGTCTTGCGAAGCAACCCTATTAGCGGCTTAGCGGATTAGCGCTATTAGCGGCTTAGCGGCTATTAAAGGCTTAGTGGCTTAGTGGCTAAAAGGCTATTAGCGGCTTAGCGGCTTAGAAAAAGGGGGGGAGCGAAAAAAATCACATGACTCGCAAGACGTTTTCATCTTGCAAAGCAAGCCCATAGGGAAATTTGTCTTGCGAAGCAACTCAAAAACAGAAAACCCTTTCGTCTAGCGGGTTTTTCGTCTTGCGAGGCATTCGTCTTGCGGGGCACCACTGTACCAAATGAGAGAGGCTTATGTCCCTTTCACTGAATGCTGAAGATCATTCTTTGAGTAAGCTGCATGACAGCCTGACTGTAATGCTGAGTGCTACTTATTTATTTAAAAGCATTTATAAGCCACATAATATTGAAAAAGTCTCCAAGTGGTGTACAACATAAAAAGAAACATAAAACCAGTAAAATGGTTATATAAAAGCATATTAAAAACAGGAACTCAGGGAATTCATACAAATAAAAACAGAATCTGATCTCATGAGTCAGGGAAAGCCTTGACAAGAAGATAGGTCTTTTAAAAAGACATCTAGATCAACTGTTGCTTGCTGCCCTGTGTATGTTGTTGCTGGTTGTTTTGTTTACTTATTGCTGCTCTGATGGACTCTTCCAAAAATTATTTTTTATTAGGCTTTCAAATATGTAAGAACATACAAACAAAAAAGAACTGCATATACAAAAACAAAACCCAAACAAACCTCAAGACCTTCCCAACACAGTGGTTCCTAAAAATTGTAATGGAGAGTTGGTGGATCTTTAGGAACCAGGTGGAAGTTGCCAACATAGACATTTCAGGGAAAAGAAGAAAAGAGAAGAAAGAAGGACAAGGTCCACGTATAGTGTAGGAGAGAAAACTTAATGCAATCCCAAGTCTCTTGCCCATAACTGACTTGCAATTCTGCACATCTGATGTATTGGCACATTAAATAAAGTTCCACCATATGGCATTGAATGTTTGTGGTTTCTTCTTCCCTTGCAATAGGCGTATACTGTGGGTATTTTCCTCAAATATTGCAGTAGTCCAAATATTGCTGTACGAGGCTTGAAGAGACAAATGGTCCAGATTTTTGAGTTTTTGTTTGACAGTTGAGTCTGGCAGTTCTTGCTGGGTTATTGTTTGAAGGTCCACAAATCCACAGAAACAAAGTGAGTGGTTTGGACTGAACATTCTTGTCTGGACTTTCAAACAGCGACCATGAAAACAACTCAGTCACATAAACAATCTTTTCCTTAATGCTCATAGAGATTTCCTTGTGGACCATAGTCTAGGCATTACCTCACCATTTGCTTTTTGCTGTTCTAATTGGTTTTGTTAAAGCGTTAATTGAACTTGATTTGTACTGTTGAGTGCAATCCAGTTGGCGCTTAGAGAAGGTTCGTGGTTTTTTGATCCAAAAGTTCCCTCAATTAATGGAAGATTAGGGTGATTTTTGTCTACCATGTGCAGCACCCAGTAGTCTTTGAAACTGGCTTAGAGAATTGATGGACCCTCTAGAACCAGGTGGAAGTCGCCATGAAGGGGGATTGCAGGGGGGAGGACAAAACACCAAGAATCAACCCCCCCACTCTTCCATGGGTGGAAGTGTCCACTGGATCAAAATCCTCCTGTGAGTGCAATTATATTCTAATTAGACTTCACCCATTGCTTTTCCTACATGTTGTGAGCCACCTTAGACTGTTTTTTAAAAGAAAGGTGGGATGCACTTAAAATATATATATTTATAAGCAAATAACTACAATTCTGTTGATTAAACTTACTAGAAACTAATTATTTACAAATAGTTTTCATTATTTGCTTTGCTTCATTGTGCAACGTTTAGCAGTCTGTTAGAAGGTTGCAGTTTCCTGGGAGCATATAAAATATCACTATGACTGCCAAACCTTTGAAGCTTCTAGACTGGTTCTTGCAAAACACTTCCTTTTCAACCGTTTTTTGTTTTTGAGGTTGCCAACCTGGCTGAGGAATACCATGGACCACCTGCACTGCATCTCTGCCTCCGAGTACTTTCATTTCCCAAGAAATGTGTTCATGCCTTTAGCAACATAAAATAATCGTACATTGTGTTTAAGTGAACACCCGTATTCTGCTCCCAAAAGTAATGTGATTTAGGGCTATGGTCTTCCAATAGTCTTTTTTTATTATTTTATTTTTTTTAGTCTTTGGCAGGGAGGAGAAGAAATAAGCTATTCAGAACAGAAGACCAGTAGCAGAGCCATAGCTAAGCAAGAACCTCCCTCTCGTTGAAGTATCTGTCAATGTCTGGTTGCCGTCCCCCTCTGTTTTACCATTTATTTTTGGATACAGGAAGGCTTTTGGAAAGATCTAAATTCCCCTTCTTTTCTGGATATTTTAATAAAAAATTTTTTTGTGGTCCTTGATAATCAGTTCATTCCTTTTTTCTTTTCATTTTCTTTTTGGCAGAACCAAAAATTTTGGTCTGAGGATTTGTGTTTTCCCCTCTGGGATTCCTTTTTTTTAAAAAAATTAAAGCCACCTTTTGGAATAAGTCTTCTCTGTCCTGTCCATTTTTTATTGTATTTGTTTTTCCCAATTTGAACTATAAAATGGTGAGTACCCCTAAACATTTTTTCTTAGAAAAAAACGCTATTCCCCTCTAGGTAAGCAGCAGCAGCAGCAGCAATGCCACTGCCAGGAAGCCAGTGGGAGCTGGTCTGTTAGGGTAAATTGGTCACTGCCCCACCAACCTCAATCTGTCCACAGTCAGCCCGCATCTACCATGACTCTGCCTGTTATTGGCTCTGGCTCCACCTACTGTTGGTCTCTGTGACTTCCACCCTACCAGCCACTATTGCAGGAGGCTACTGCTGTGACTCCACCCCGCTGGGCAAGCTGCTCCTTCTGCAAACAGATTAGACTGGATGTTCTACAGGTGTCGAATATTACAACCTGCTGCAGCTCCTGTGTCATTCATCCACTTCACATAAATGAAGGATTTATCCATTGTTGCCTTCATGCAGTCCTACTAAATGCCTCTTGTTTCCTGGGTGTCTATGGAATCAACCAAACATCAATGACCTCCTTTATCAATTGTACCACAAGCCCTAGAATCACCCGCAAAGTCTTCAAGCAACCCGGGTTTTCTTTTGTTTTTGCTTCTCACAAATTCATTTGGGCCTGGGCTCCAGACTGTCTGGAGTCTATGCTAGGCCGAAATAAAGCTGGATTGGTCCTTGGGTAGCTCTAGTCTTGCTAAGAGACCTCTAAATTCTGGCAAGGCATGAACTGATAGCATCACCTCAACCCACATTGTGTGTTCCCAACCAGTTGCTCTGTCAAAGGAAACTGAATTGTTCTAGCATGATTTGATCTTTATATAACGACAATAGTAGCTAGTAAATGCTCCATTTCCCATTAGGGTAACTTAAAAAGTCGTTCTATTCTTATTTGCTGGAATGCCATCCAAAAAAAGGGGGGGAGTGTGGAGAGGGAGAAGGCCTGCAAGTCCCTAAATTACTTTTCTTCTTATAGATAGGCCTCTGTTCATCTGCCAGGGCAGTATACGACCATTAGACGGGCAATTCTTTGATGCACTAACTTCTTCAAGATGCCTTGAGTTTATTTCCTCAGACCCCAGTGCTCATTCAGGCAGGGGGAAAACACATTATTTGATATGCTCCATTATCCTCAGCTGTGACTTTTCTTCTTCCTTTTTTCTCGACTGCTGTTAATCCCCTCATCATCACAAGGGCCTCCTTTTCTGAAGGCAGAATCTTAAAGTTGCTGAAAACTTAACACACAATCTTAAAACACACTATAGGGAGCAGGAGTGCCAACTTGGCCCCACAACCAAGGGTACCCAGGGCCATGGGTGCCATGCAGCATGCATGGCCCTGGCACTGAAATTTGTGGGTGCCAGGCCCCTTCATGGGGAATTATGTGGGTGATCAGGCACCCAAGGACCCAGGGAGTTGGCACCTATAATAGGGAGCAAGCCCTCAATGAATACAACAGGACTTCTGTCTGAGTGAAAATGCTTAGGATTTCACTCTCAATCCCCTTTTTTATTCAACATTAACGTCGAGCAATGGGGCCCAGTGGCTCCCCCTTTGCTTCTAAGGCAGCGGTGAGGAACCTGTGGCTGTCCAGATGTGCTGGATTACTGTTCCCTTCATCCCAGACCACTGGGCCCATGTTGGAGTCCAACACCAGGAGGTCCACCAGGTCCCAATGTCTAATCTAAGGGTGGGTAAAGGTAAAGATAAAGGGACCCCTGACCGTTAAGTCCAGTCATGACTCACTCTGGGGTTGCGGTGCTCATCTTGCTTTACTGGCCGAGGGAGCCGGCGTACAGCTTCCGGGTCATGTGGCCAGCAGGACTAAGCCGCTTCTGGCGAACCAGAGCAGCGCACGGAAACACTGTTTACATTCCCGCCGAAGCGGTGCCTATTGATCTACTTGCACTTTGATGTGCTTTCGAACTGCTAGGTTGGCAGGAGCAGGGACCGAGCAACGGGAGCTCACCCCGTCGCGGGGATTCAAACCGCTGACCTTCTGAACAGCAAGCCCTAGGCTCTGTGGTTTAACCCACAGTGCCACCCGTGTCCCCCACGGTGGGTACTTCCTTTCAAACTTTTGCTGCCTTGATCTTATTCAACACACTGGTGGTCCAACATTGTACTCATCTGACAAGGCAAAATATGCAAGCTTATTCAGAAGGAAGCCCTAACTGGGCTGCCTCACAAGTAGTTCATGGTTGCAAGACGGATCACCTGGGTTTCCTTTCACTTTAGGGTTTCCAGATCACTAAAAAGATCTTTGGGCAGCGTCATCCATTTTGGGAGCTACTCCCTACCACCACCACCTCCAAGTTCGTTTTAATCATGAGTGCCTTTTTGTCTGCACCGAGTCAGTTCAGAACTAAAGTTCTACTTTATAGAGGACAGTCTTCTCTTTGCAGGTGCCCTCTATTTTGGGGGCCGACTGCTCCAAGTCTAGTTTACGAACAAAGAATCCTATAAAGGAGATAAAGGAGAGCAAACTGTGATGGTGAACAGATTAGCACCTGGACAGCAGACTAAGCAAGCATTCATGCTCTTGTTCCCCATGATGGTGAGTTTGATTATATTTCTGTTTAAACTGCAGTATCCCCCCCCCCTAAACTGGCAGCGATGCATATATACTAACATATGAAAATCAGTATTATTCTATTCATGGTATCATCTTTTTTCGGCAGTGCATAATTGGCCACCTTAGCTTCCACCCACTTTTAAACCCCCTTGGAGATTTAGCTCTCTTTTCCTTGGGACTCAGCTTAGTAGCTTTATAAAAAATAAATTACATTGCTCCTCTAAACTCCTCCTTCCTTTGTGTAGCATCTCAGGTAGCATCCTCTCTTTGGACCGCCTAGCATCCTCTTCTTCCTTCATTCTTTGATCACGGACTCTCCCCCTCTAGCTGTCCCCCTCCCCCACTGTGCAATCCTATTTGGTTCTAATCAGAAGTAAATCCTACTGAGTCCAGTAGGGCTTACTCCCAGGTAAGAGGGTATAGGATTACAGCCTAAAGCAGTTTCCGGCTTTCCTGCATTATTGTGGCCTTGCTCCTGTGACCCTGTCACACTGACTCACGGGCCTAAGAGATATTTCCCATGCTGACATTTTTCCTCTGGGATCCATTTTGCCCTTTTGCTGTAGGGATTTGTCAAGATGAGCTTGCCAGTATTACTCACTGTGCTGAATTAAAAGCCAGGCATTCCTGATCCATAATATAATGCTGGTGCTGGTCAACAGTGGGGAAGAGGAAATGAAGAAGTAGGGAGAGCTCTAAAAGCCACCCATTTCATTAATTAGCATAATTCACATGCAGAACTATTGCTTGCTTATGTTTAAGGCAGCCCTGTTCAGGGAAGTTTTTAATGTGTGATTTTAGTGTATTTTTTGTTTCTGTGGAAGCCGCCCAGAGTGGCTGGGGAAACCCAGCCAGATGGGCGGGGTACAAATAATAAATTATTATTATTATTATTATTATTATTATTATTATTATTATTATTATTACCTATCCTTTTAACTGTATAGTTGGCTGCTTCTAATAGAGAGTTTTCAGAATCTTGCACATTAGACAATCAAATCCTCTTTTAGCTGTGTGTGTTAGAAAAGTATGCAGCCAACTCGGTATCTGACAGGGAAATATGTAATGGGTATTAGCATTTCCATCTGGTTTATTTACTGCACGCAAATTACCCTCTGATGTATCATGAGAGCAGAAGACCTTAAATGTAAGTGGTGTTAGTTGCTTTGCTGTAAGAAAGGATTAAAGGAATTTAATGATAGGCTGTAGTATGCGCTAATGAGAGCAGTTCACTGCAGTCTGGCTACTGAGGTTTATAGACATTTGTTCTAATGAAGGTGCATCATCGCCAAACGTGTCTCCTTTTCCTTTAGTAAATGTCACTGTCTGGCATGGACTGACAAACACAGACCTTGTTTTACACTTCTCAAACTATCCCATTTCTAAGGGAAAGCCCAGACACTGGTGTCTCCTTAGAAATGTCAGCAACTAGGTAGAATCCATTCAGTATCAGGCCATGTCTGTTCTATGCATTTAAAACACTATAATACCACTTTAACAGCCGTGGCTTCCCCCAAAGAATCATGGGAGCTGTAATTTCTTAAGGTTTTTTTTAAAAGGTAAAGGGACCCCTGACCGCTAGGTCCATTCGTGGACGACTCTGGGGTTGCGGCGCTCATCTCGCTTTATTGGCCGAGGGAGCCGGCGTACAGCTTCCGGGTCATGTGGCCAGCATGATAAAGCCGCTTCTGGCAAACCAGAGCAGCGCATGGAAACGCTGTTTACCTTCCTGCTGGAGCTTTACCTATTTATCTACTTGCACTTTGACATGCTTTTGAACTGCTAGGTTGGCAGGAGCAGGGACCGAGCAACAGGAGCTCATCCCGTCGCAGGGATTCGAACTGCCGACCTTCTGATTGGCAAGCCTAGGCTCTGTGGTTTAGACCACAGTGCCAGCTCACAGAGCTACCATTCGCAGAGTTCCCTGGGGAGAAGGATTGACTGTTAAATCTCCCTGGGTATTGTAGCTCTATATATAGGGGAATAGGGGGGTCTCCTAACAACTCTCAGCATCCATAAAACCACAGTTCCCAGGATTTTTTTGAGGGAAGCCATGGCAGTTAAAATGGTAAAAGAGTACTCTAAATGTACAACACAGAAGTGGCCTGAGTTGGTGCCGTTAAATAATTTTAGTCTCTGGATTTAATGTCCCCACAGGGCCCCCTTCAGGGCTGGCCCAAGACATTTTGGTGCCTGAAATGGAAAGAAATTAGCAACCCCTTCCCCACCCCAACCCCACATGCAAGACAAGGCCAACCAGAGGTAGTAGATTCCACAAACATATCTCCCTGCCCCCTGACAGTAAAAATACAACAATCAATTGTTTAAAACACCCACCTCAATGTGCCTAATGACAGGACTGGCCCTGCTTTATTTACTTTTTCAACCTCACTTGCTTGAACATTTTTGATGCCCTGGCAATTGGAGGCCCCTCTGCTGAGTGGGGACCTGAAACTTTGCTGCAGCATCATGGCTGATGGCAACACACGTCAGCACTGAGAATCCTTTAAACTCTTGATTTAGAAAAAAAAAGGAAGTGCATTAATGAGACTGGGACTTTCCTGAATTAAAGATCTTGTCTGCCTTTCTGCAGCCTAAAAAGAAGGTTTCATGCATAGTTACTTAGGAGTAGAATCTCAAGTATCGTTTAGTTATTGTGTGTACAACTGCATTCTTGGATGATAGTTCTACCATCTGAATCCTATTGTTTTGTCGTGGACTGCTTTGTTTCATGTTACAGGCCATATCAAAAGTGTTGCTAAAACTGAGATATTTAGTTGTGCTGGCTAAAACGGCAACATTTTATTTGTTTAGCATTTTAGCATATTGCATTTTCCAAGGGAAACAAGCATTCCTTAAGGGTCATTGTTTCTACTGTGAAATAGAAGATGACACATTCCCACAGGAATCAGATATAACTATAGAGCAAAGCCTTTTCCTATAGGAAGTTTCCATACCCTCCATACTGTCACAGAGGAAAATTGGGGCACCCTTCTTTTGGGGTTGTGCTCTTGCAGGAGCCGGGGGACTCTTGCGAGATCATGTCCCCCCCCCAAAAAAAATGGGTGTCTTTGGGGGCTACACTCTTGCAGGAACCAAAACGGGACATCCCAGGATCCAATCAGAAGCTGGGATGGCTTCTGTCATTCCTGAATGTCCCGCTCAAATTGGGAAAGTCGATGGGTACAGTGGCGTAGCGTGGGGGGTGCAGGGGGGCCGGCCGCATCGAGCGCAACATCTGGGGGGGCGCGCTCGCACTCGCAGCTCTCTGCCCCTACCTGGCTCACTCACTCTCTCCACGGGTTAGGGGGCGCAAATTACTTGCCTTGCCCCGGGTGCTGACAACCCACGCTACGCCACTGGATGGGTATGAGCTTCCACATAGCACAACAGGCAAAATACAATGGTCCAATATGCAGTCCAAAAGTGAAAGCAGAGAATGGAGTATGAAAGGAGTCAGATCTCAGCACACCCACAAAAACTCCATGTTGCCAATGGGGATAAGTGTTCAATGACAAATGCACTGAACTTTTATGTATACCAGGTGTGGGGAACCTTCGCCCCTCCAGATGTTGCTGAACTATAATCCCATCATCTTTGGCCATTGCACGTGTTTGCTGGGGCTAACGGGAGTTGTTATTACTATTACTATTACTATTATTACTATTACTATTACTATTATTACTAGTGCTATTTTTCTAGAACTCACCATGAACACCTCCTTCGTTCTCTTAGAATGGAAATGGCGTCCACCTGGGAGGTGCCGGAACTGAGTTCTGGCGAGTTCCCACTGAAATAAATCCCTGACTATTACTTTATTATTATTATTAAACACTTTCTAAACCAGTCTCAAGGAGATTTACATATAAGAGGAGATTTTTTTTTCAGATAAGTTCAGCAACCTCTGAGCCAAAGTTTCCTCACACCTGGTATGTACCCATATTCCCTCCATCTGGTGAAAACTGAAACCACAGGTGATTCTGGAAACAGATCAAAGGCACTGAGTGAAACATCTATATCACTCCTTTATGAGTGTGTATGAAACAAATTGCCTGGAGATACTGGAGCTATCCAAGGAAGTCAAGCCTGGTACCATTGCTAGGAACTTAAAAGGAATCTGGTCTTTGATGGCTTCCTGTGCTAGTTGATCTTTCTCTGCCTAAACTTTGACCTGCATAATCTGGCAAGGTCTGAGACGCCACTCTTCCTGGTCCTCCTTAGGTTTGCTGTGACCTTCAGTGTCTCTACATTAGTTTAGATTATGAAAATAGCATTTTGTAAAATGTTGGGTTCTGGTTAGTAAAATTATGTACGGTCACATCCATCCAGAGACTTAACACATATAGCTTTCCACAAAGCATCCTTAGAACTGTATTTTGTTAAGGGTGCTGGGAATTGTAGCTCTGTGAGGGGGTAATCTACAGTTCCCAATATTCTTGGGGGGAAGCTGTGTGTTTTAAATGTGCAGTGTAGATATGACTAGTGACTTGGCCTTGCTTGTTGTTGTTAATGAGTAAGATTACATTTACATATAAGCACTTAATGGGAGGTAAAAGTGGGATTTTAAAAAGTAGTATTTTAGGAACTTATGTATGTTGCAGCTCAATAAGGCCAATAACACTGCCTGCAAATAAACAGCAAATATTTCTTTTAGCTAAATTAACCTATTGGAACATATTTCCTTGTAGATACTTAGCTTTCTCCTTCTTTGCAAAATAATGGAAAAGGGCACCAACTCCTTCACATTTTCTTTTAAAAGTGCAAATAAAAATCATTAAATCATCTTAGCATTTCTAATTGTTTTTGTAAAAGCTCCTGGCTTTCACAAATGCAATAGAAAAGGTCAGTTTACATTCTTTTCTTTTTTTTTACAAAGAGGATGGCAAAAGTTTGCAGTCTGGTCTTTGTAACATGAACACATCAAACACATTTCACAATTTTTCTTTTTAAGAAAAAAAGAGAGGAATAATTGCAAAACGTTCGCTTTGCAGATGTGTTTGTTTAGGTTGTTTAGACCATTGTCCGTTTGGTTTCTACATAAAGAGCTTGCAAACCTACCGACATCCCTGTGGTGTCAAAAGGAATTAGGTGAATCTGTTGGCTGAAATTTACACTTGTGCAAACAGCCATTGGAAGTTTGAACCCCAAAGTGAGAACACCAGACATTAGCAAAGTTAAAATGTTGGCCACTTTAAAAAGGAAAAGAAAGAAAAAAGCTTGAGTCCGTAGCTTCTATTTGAGAATTGAGTCACTCAGGGTCATGTGGATTGAATTCAAATGGAGACAAATGCAAAGAAGATCAAGGGCCATAGCAACTGAACGGGCCAGGGAGAGCACAACACAATATTTATGAGGTCTCTGTAAAAAAGGTGCATGACTTGGATCACTTGCTGCTCTGAATCTTTCCATTTCAGTTTCTATCAATTTCTTATACTTCCAGTCTTCAGTGCAGTTCTCCACATTTCTGCAGCGATTTGAAACTTAAAATACATTTTCCTCCTGAAAATTCATAAGCATTTTAGTAAGACTTTCTACTAACAGAAGTATTTTTGGACGCAGCTTTGACTTCTTTTGCAAGCAATTTCACCCTTTCATGTAATGCCTTTTTGTACATTACTTTCATTAATACATTCATTGGAGGACTGCATGGCAACATCTGGAGGAGGGCGAATTTGGTGGCTGTTTGCTTATCCTTTCAAATAATGCAAATTCAGCAGGTTCTCAATTAAATGTGAACTGAATCAAATTGCACCCTGCCCCCCAATCTCTAGTTGCAACTGCCAGCTCTTGGCAACACACAACAAATATACATTGTACATGCTAATCTGTGGAGGGATTGCAGTGGATGTGGATAGTCTTACAATGAAAGCAAGGGATGGAGAACATCAAACCCTGCCGAACTTGGTTCCATAGTGGCAGATAAGCATATTGCTTGTCAATCAGATTCCTACCTTGACCCAGACCCAGCTTATTACAGGATAAGGAGATCCTATGCATCCCTCCCATTGAACTGGAACTAGTGCCATTAATATGTTCTGATGCGGGTGGCGCTGTGGCCTAAACCACTGCGCCTCTTGGGCTTGCCAATCAGGTCGGCAGTTTGAATCCCCACGGCGGGGTGAGCTCCCATTGCTCTGTCCCAGCTCCTGCCAACCTAGCAGTTTGAAAACATGCCAGTGCAAGTAAATAAATAAATAGATACTGCTGCAATGGGAAGGTAAACAACATTTCTATGCGCTCTGGTTTCCATCAGGCTGTCCCATTGCACCAGAAGCAGTTTAGTCATGCTGGCCACATGACCCAGAAAGCTGTCTGTGGACAAACAGGTGCTTTACCTTTACCTCTGATGGGCATGATGTGTGATGACTTTCAGCTTGCTTCGGCAGCTGCTCTTAGACTACTTTGTGACCTTGCTTTAATAATTTTTTATTTCTTTTAAATGATTAATTTGATATATTTGATGTAAAAATTATATATTTCTTAGCCACCTTGGATGTATATTTTTTTATAGGAAAGCGAGATATAAATGTTAAATAAATAAATGAAATGGTCATGGCTATTAGAAGTGCTCCAACTGTTCTGTGGATTGAACTATAGATGCCCTTTAACATTCTTTCATCTCTAATAAGTTTGTGAGGAAAAAGGACTTGGTGGTGAGGCTTTTTCATGACAATATGTTCTTTTGTTCAAGCCACTGGCCCTTACTTAGCTTTGGGAGAGAGTTTGAAATGCATTCTTCTTGATTTACTCAGCTATAACTATTTTTTTTAAAAAAAATAAAGATTTAAGGCATAATTTTGGGGGAGGCTGACACTTTGCTTATGTTCTCCACTTCAAACTGGCATTTATTTTTGTCTCTGTGGGAAGAAACTATAAAACACAGATTTTTGACTTCTGGTGGAGGAAGGATTAGGAGCGAGATGGTTCCATTCAACTTTTTTGCGCTCAAACCCCCCCCCCATTTGGAATAGAACATATTGCCTTCGGGGCAACTAATTTAATCTTCCCAACTGAAATACAAGACAAGGAACTATTATTCACCCTAATTAGCCCCTTTAAAAAGGGGAGAACGAGAGAAAGCAAAAGGAGGAAGTTTCATGAAGCCTTCCAAATTGTTTTTCTGGTAAATGTGATTTTGCTCTTCCCTTTTTACTGATAAATATGTAGCTGAATTGTACGTATCCCTTACCAAGGATTGCCGTCATAGATCTATTGCAATGCAACCACAAAGGAAGTGAAATAAGACCACGTAAGGACAGAAATAAGAATGGAAAAAAGAGAGAGAGAGAGAAATACTTTTAGTTCCTCCTGAGGCAAAAGAGAACTTGCCCATCGTTGTCTGCTCCTATTATATCACCTTCTTTTGAACCAAACATGTGGAACATTTAACAGTGGGTTAGGATAATGAGGCTAATGATAACTGCATTTAATTGAGTTAGGAGCCAGATTCTGGCAGCAATGTTAACATGAGAGAACTGAATACATTCTGAGTTGCTTGGGGCCTTCTCAGATTTTGTCATTAGCGTCACATCCATGCCATGCATTTAGAGGACTTTCCTGACACTTTAACAGTCATGGCTGCCCCCAAAGAATCCTGGGTGCTGTATTTTGTTAAAGGTTCTGTGAGCTTTTTAGGAGATCCCTATTCCCTCACAGAGTAGCAGTTTCCAGAGTTCCCCAAGAAGAGGAATTGACTGTTAAACCACACTGAAAGCTGTAGCTCTGTGAGAGATTTTTTGCACATGTTGACTTTGTGCCTATGCAAAATACCAGCTCTTTGTGTGCCTACCCTTGGAACACATGTAAGGAATCTACACCATTTGGGGGTGAAGAGAGGCAAAGAGGACCAACAACAGATATGGGGAAAGAACAGAAACTCTCTCCCACTGAGGAACTGTGGATTGCCCTGATTGCAGCCTCTTTCTACTTATGTTTGCAAGGGATGATGGGAATTTGAGGCCCATGACAATGGAAGCATAACTGAAGCTTCCAATGGAGCACAGAATAGTTCAGGCATAGGCAAACTCGGCCCTCCAGATGTTTTGGGACTACAGCTCCCATCATCCCTGATCACCGGTCCTGTTAGCTAGGGAGTTGTACTCCCAAAACATCTGGAGGGCCGAGTTTGGGGATGCCTAGGATAGTTCATCATAAGTGAGCCCTAATAATAACAAACATTTCCCACCAAAATTGATCAGCGTTGGGTTTGTTATACAGTCATAACTTGGAAGTTGAACAGAATCCATTCCGGGAGTCTGTTCGACTTCCGAAACATTCGACTTCCAAAGCGCAGTGTCTGATTGGCTGCAGGAAGCTCCTGTAGCCAATCGGAAGTCATGGAAGCCCTGTCAGACGTTCAGCTTCCAAAATAATGTTCAAAAACCGGAATACACACTCCCAGTTTTCGATCGTTTGGGAACCGGAACGTTTGACTCTCAAGGTGTTTGGGAGCTGAGGTAGGACTGTGCAATGTTATCTCAGTCCGGAGGTAGAGCTAGACTTTATCTTGCCAAATGCATGATCCCAGCCCCACATTAGTTAGTTTATGGGGAGGAAGGGTTATGGAAGGGAACAGTACTTAATCCCATCTGCAGCGGCTGTTTGATCTGCTTCACCAACCCCAGCTGATTTTTACTTCTAGTTTAAGAATCTGGATGGGGAGAAATACAACAAAAAAATGTTTTAAATGACCAGGAGGTAGTTTCAGGGACAAATCATTGGGAAGGAGATCCTACTCACATATTCTACCGAGCAGATTTACCTTCTGCTCTTCATTTCCCTTAAGAAGGGACTCCTTCTTATTTGCCTTGTGACATCTAGATCCAATCCAGAGCTCAGCTGCCATAGTGGATTGATCTTGAGCGCCAAACTTTTGATGCGCAAAAATATCACTTAAGTTCTTAGCTCCCATCTGCAGCCCAGCGCTAATTTTGTTTCCCCACTTAGGTTTGCAAAGGGGTTAAATCGAAACAGGAGAGCAGTATTCAGCGATTACTCACACTAATCATTCTGATATAATAGGTCAAG
This sequence comes from Podarcis muralis, assembly GCF_964188315.1. Classification (NCBI taxonomy): domain Eukaryota; kingdom Metazoa; phylum Chordata; class Lepidosauria; order Squamata; family Lacertidae; genus Podarcis; species Podarcis muralis. The sequence goes on from NC_135666.1 coordinate 33,571,374, forward strand.
ATGTCTGACTGGAGACAAGCTAATGGAGAAAAGGATGTCATATGTTTACAAACATTTCCGTTAACATGCTGGAATGGCAAGCTTATTCATCGCAGGCCAGAGCTCCCAGAGGTCAATTGGAGGAGAAAAAGAAAGAGGGGTGATATTAATCATACCGACGCCTGATTGTCTGATACTTTTTGACATATTGTGGAAAAACTAGCTGCAGTGAATTTTGGCAGGGATATCGGGGGTTTTTTAAAATGAAATAATGTTTTTGTAAGGCATTACCTTTTATCTAGTCATTTATCTTTGGCCCATTAAAAGTTTCACATATTACAATGTCAGATTTAAAATTGTGCTTTTGAAAGAAAACTGCACACCATAGTTCATCTCCCTGCCTCTCTCTCTCCTCTCTCTCTCTGTCTCTCTCCCTTTGACATTTTTAGTGCATGCCTTGGTGATTCAGAATGGTGCAGGGTAAAAATTAGCACTTCAGAGACCACAAGCTGTGAGTCATCTGGCAATGAATGGCTGGCCTGCTGTGATGTCACCGCTGATCTGTTTGGTGCAGAAGGTAAGGGTCATCTAGCTCATGGCCACTGGCGGTGCCAGTGCTCAGAGTGCTAAAGGAACTTGGGATGCAAATCTGTTGGTTAAACCACACAAGTCTCACCTAGGCCCTGTAGACTTTCAAGTAGCACTTTCTAGGTGCGAGTCAGTTGACTGGTTTTGAAACTTCTTAATGTTCCAGACAGGAAAGACTTTGCTGCTGTCAGGATGATGGCACCTTGTTCCTTTCACCCCCAAACTGCTGCTAAAATCAAAACAGGAAAATATCAAGGAGAATAAATTCTTCCCATAGTAGAATAAAAGATAAGTCAAAGAGCAAGATGACTAATTCAGCAGGCCTATATTTAGACAACCCAAGATAGATCCAAAAACTCGCTTGATGAGAACCATCTCTGATGTCTGCCTTTCCTTTCACTGTCATCTGCTGACATTAAGCTCTGAAGCTGCCTCTGATGTCAGTTTTGAATTATTTGTTTCATGATTGCTGAGTGCTGACTCAAAAGTTGCCTGGAGAGGGAAGTTGTGTGTGTGTGTTTTATATATAAAAAAAGGAATCATTCATATCTCTTCCTTGCCAGAAATGCTTTAGAAACAATGGAACTGTTCTAAATATTTCGTGACCTTGCCTAGCACAAGCTTTTCTGCTCCCTTCTTGAATGCCCATAGTAACTACTTAAACATCCTTTGATTTCCCTCCCACCCACCACCACACACCCACCTGCGAAGAAATATTGGTGATCTCTTGCAGCTATAAATGTGAATAGTTGTTGCTTAGATTCAGACAATGTCATTATACATATCAGAGGTAGTGATGGACCAATACTCTCAGGTGTGTGGGAGTTGGAATTATGAGTAACATTGGAATATTTCCTCCCTTGAGAGTAAGTCTTGTTGAACTCAGTGGGGCTTACCTCTGAGTAGATGCTTATATCATTTTGCACAGGAAATAAGGGATATACCACTTGTCTTATCTACAAGTTGTGGCTCCAAAACGGGCTTATTTTCTATGTGCTATGTATTATTAGTAAAGATGGTTTCCTCAACACTTCACATTTCATGTGAGATAGACTGCAACAAGAACTAAAGATGATTGCTAATGAAGGAACTCAAACTACCAACTGGCTTCCATGGAGCTGAAACAGATCTCCTAAATCCCTGTCCCAAGGATAGCCAAGTCTTCAAGTTACCATTTAATGGGGATAATTGTTAAACTGGCTGCAGTCAACAACTTACCTTACTTGTGTTTAGGACTTTAAAAAGAAACAGATCTGGTCCAGAGTAAGTTGCCTGAATATTTGAGCCTTAACTTTCTGGTAACCTAGTACCTATTCAGTTCTTTTTGTGTGTGGATCTGAAAAGTGAAGAAGGACAATGTTAAGCCTCTCATCTTAAGATGCATGTATCAAACACTTCCAGAAAGTCACAAATGTATCTATTTTATTACAAAGGCACACACTTGGCAAGACAGCATGTGGAGTCTTGCCGAAAATTGCATTGCAATACAATAGCCTTGTGTAATCCTTTGCAAGTGATGTTGGAACTTTATATTCTCTAGCAAACATTATGAATCCAACAAACAGACAGAGCAGAAATGTAAACTAATGGGAAATTCCATCTCCATATAAATTAGCAATTACGTAATGCATCATATTAAAAATGGAATAACTCAAAAGTGATTGCAAACATAAGAAAGTCACGGCATGAAAAGACATACAATTTAAAGAATAAATGAGGTGGGGTAAAACAACAAAACCAAACCTCAATGAAATGTAGAGAGATGGGTTTTTCGATCTACTAAAAAAGAAACCTGAATGGATGCTGCGATTTATTACCAGTGCTTTTTTTCCTGGGGGTACGCATACCCCTAAACATTTTGTGAATCTAAGCTTGGCCTCATTGAGGGGCAGTATTTCAATATGAGTGGGAAAATGAGAGCACCCCTAAACATGTTTTTTTAGAAAAAAAGAACTGTATATTACCAACAAATTAAGGCCGAAATCTACCTACCCCTAGAAACACCTATTGCTTGACAGAATGAACAGAGGTGACAGGATAGAAAGACCCAGGGAGTCAAAGCATGCAGCAAAATTAACCTAAATCTGACCTTAATTAGTGACAGAACAGCTACAAATATGGGGAAACGGACAATGACCGCAATTATATCGTGCTTCATAAAGTCAGACAGATTGTTTGGCAAATCCCTTCGTCAAGTCTGATTGTCTTTTTTGTTCTAGCTATGTGATCAGGACAGGACACTGGAGCACAAATTCAGAATTAGTGGGGTGTGGGGGTGTGGAAAGCAGCAAAGGCAAATTACTAAATATTGAAATAAGTGAACTAACACACATTGCTGTATACTATACCATTGTGTGTCCCTTGTATACTAGGGCTGTGCATCGGATCAAGCTGCATCCTGGATCCTAAAGCGAATCAGGTCGATTGGGGTCAATCTGGCTGGATCTAATTCAGCCAGATCATACAGAGGCAACCCCAGTTATCCCCAGGTTGGACTGGGTCAACCCAGAGTGATCAGGAGAGGTCAAGAAGGTTGGTGGCCTCGTGGTCAGGAGTGGAGGAGAAGGAAACGCATTGGTATGTGCATCTCCTTTTCTCCCCACCAGCCACATGTTTAATTAGGTTAAACCCCGATTAAACATGCTGGGGATGAGAAGGAGGCGTGTGTCTCCTTTCGCCCCCGCCCTTGACCTTATGTTTAATTAGGGTTTTGATGCAAATAGTAGAAAAAGCTTTTTCTGCTGGAATCATGGCAAAAAGAGAAAGATTTAAGCTTTGCCACTCAACTTTGCCACCTCCCCCTTCCCACTTCTGCTACCCTGGTTGTCCTCAGGTTGTTCTCTGGATCTCCCTTCATCTGCTATTTGCATTTTTTAAAAATGCTATTAAACTGTGTTCATGTCTTGTATGGCCCTTACTTGCCTTTCACATTTTAAAATTCACCACTCTTGCAATTTCCTCTTTTCATTAAGCTATTCCCTTGTTTACTAGTTGAATGGTATTGTCAAATTATATCCATGTGATCATTTTCTTTTAAATCCACTTTTCTCTCCTAATTGTTCTTAATTGTGTTGGCTTCAATTCCAATAGCTACTCTGGTTTCAATCTAATTCTGTCATCTCCCCCACCCCAGGCCCTGAACAGAATGGTACCATTCTTGTTCCTTTCTTCTTAAGACAAGGCCACGTCACTTTTGTATTTTGTTCAGAAAAGTCATGTGACTCTATCCTTGGGATTTCCTGCATTTAGTGCTGCAAGGCTTCTCAAGCCTGTTCTGAGCAGACTTTATAAAAACAGGCTCATTTTGCAAGTTTCAAGTAGGGCATCTGAATGCCCTGTGGAAGGAGGAAAAGTAGCACAGAGTTGACTGAAAAAAGATTTTCACTTATAGGTTTTGAAGAACACAATAGAAGACAGCAGATACTTGCCACATAGAAGAGGGTAAAAACTTGTTCACTGTTCCCCTAGATCAGGGACTGCAAATCTTGTTGGGCCCTTGAGTTCATGTACACACACACACAACCACAACAACCAAGTCCATACTGCAACCTAGTCTGCTTGCTACAATAGTGTGCTTCTTTTTACCCTAATTTCAGTGGGTAGATGGTGGGGAGGAGAAGATTCTTTGGGTGCCAAGAAAGGCATCTGTGGGCACATGTGTTACAACCTCTGAACTATACCTGATGGGGTTAACTTACAGGATTGTATTACTATTATTTATTAAATTTCTTTACCACCCTTCTTTATCAGCGGAGTTGCTGGGACTTTGGATCCACTCCATGATGTCCTTGCTGGGAGCTTACTGCTGGCTACCAGCAGTGGGAGAAGGGGATGCATTTATTTTTATTTACTTAATTAATAAAATGTATGCACCACTTGATTGTAATAATAAAAAAGCACATTGAAAGCAGTTTACAAAGAGATGAAACAAGAAAAATCAAGAAAAATTACAGCCATACTTTAAAACATGCCAAAGTTAAAACACTAAAACAGATCAAAATTACCTTCATAGTCAAATCAGTTTTGAATGATCTACCGTGGGGTTCTGCAGACTTGATTTCATTGAAACGAAAAGCTGGCAGGCAGGACGTGAGTGGGTGGACTGTGAAATCTACCCCATTCCAGTCCAAAACAAACACAACCTGCCTTGCCTGCATTTTGCCATCTTGCCAGATGTTTCTAAGTGTTTGTTGAACACACACGGCATGAGTCAGCAGGAGGAGGGAGGCAGTTCCATGACAGACAGCAGCTAAACACCAGGGCCAGAGATTTCTGTTCTTCCTCGAGTCATGGTTACCTAAGCAAACTGGGCCCAGGATTCAAGCTTAACTGTTCAAACATGAAATGGGTGGCATAACAATGCAGCCTTTACCCACAGATGACTTAATGCATCCCGAACGAAATGTTTGCTTACTAGAAGCCAACAAAAGCCTGTCATTGTAAGCTGGAGAAGAAAAAGCTCTCTCAAACACACTCCTAGAACGGGTCACAACTGATTTGCTGTTACCTTTGCGCATTTGCATTAGAATTCCCCCCCCCACCCCATCCTCTAAGATTACTTGTGCAATCTTGCTGAATTACCTTGGCATGTGGATGAAATGTTTATAGGCCAGTCCCATGCCCATGTTTACTTGGAAGGATGTATCATTGTCTTAAAGCTATCAATGGCTACTTGCTAAGATGGGTATGTTCTGCCTCCATAATCAGAGGCAATGGTGCTTTTGAATACCAGTTGCTGGAAAGTGCAGGAGGGCAGAGTGGTCTTCTGCTCAAGTCCTGCTTGCTTGGCCACTGTGAGAACAGGATGCTGTAATAGATGGACCAATGGCCTAATCGAGCAGGTTCTCCTTACTCCTAAGGACAGAGGCACTGGGTTGCCCCGAAGATTGGAAGGCCCGTGGTTTGTCATGCATGTGTAATGTTGCACACACAACCTGCACATGATGCAGGAGACCAAGAGCTCTGGAGGTGCTGGCCACTGGACCTGCATCATGCGTTGTGCACATGACATCTCGTGCACACAACATGTGCAGGGTCGTCTGAAGATTCAGGGGACCTGGCCCCCTTAAAACAAATTTTGAGGGGAGGGGTGAAGTCCTTTCGGTCCCCTAGAGTTGGCACCGCTGCCTAGGTATTTGTGTCAGGAGCAAATCCCACACTTGAGTAGGACCCTGGTTGAGACACATGCCCGACTGGCATGTTCTCTCCCTCCTGGTTGATCGTTCGGGAGCTTCAAAAGCTTTCTTCAGCCCGAACATCACAGCGACTGATGCCAACCAACACTGGCACACTTAGGGATCCTCAGAGTTTGCGCATCAAGCGTAACAGACCTCAGCAACTCAGCATTTTGGCTAATCTACTTTATTTACATATAAACACACGGAGCACTGCAACATGGCTCCCTCTCTCTCTCTAGCATCAGACAGCAAAGAGAAAAAGAACAAAGGACAATAGTCCCACTTCACGGACCACAGTAACACAAACATCCTGTCTCCGTCACTTGCCACTTTGTGGAGTCAAAACATATACCGTCATGTGATAGACAAAAATCCCGTTACTGCAATCATGGAGCAGAAATTCTAACAATTTGTGCAAAAGACCACAGCCATGGTCGTATTCTTAACCATGCAAAACGACTGCTATTGGTAACAATGAAACCATAAAATCCAGCATTGAAAATACAGACATTCTAGCCAAAACATAAATCAAACATTGGCAGAACTATCCCAAAACTATTGGGATGGGGTAACCATGGAAGGTCTGTTTAAAAAGAAACCACATTTTCATAAAGTCAACCATGTCAGGCTCACTTTTGTCAACGGCAACATACAAGGGTTTGTCTTTTCCATAACACAAATCTAGAATATGAAGCTGAAGCCATTGTCTGATCTGTGTAGTATTCTTGGATACAAATCCTGCTCTATAACCTGGACCAGTCATACTGGAGCGATTTTGTCAGTGGTAGAGGTAACACACCAATGATCATAATCATTCCTAAAACATTAGATACCATGCACAAATTAAAACTAATCCACTTTAAAGCCTCAAACAGCCTGGGATCAGTTTACTTGTGGGATCACTTCCCCTCAAATATACCCATTTAACCACCATGAGCTGCACTGTTAAAGGTGCCACAAAGTACTTTTAATAAATCTTTTTTTTTTAGTGTGGCAGCACCTACATTTTGGAACTTCCTGCCTAGTGACATCAGGGAGGTGTGTTCACACCTAGCAGCTCCTGCTTAAAACAGTTTTGTTTATGCAAGCCTATCCAGACAGGTAGAAGCTGCATGTGTGTTTTTTTTATCTGTTCAGTTATATCATCTTTTGAATGCTTTTAAGTATCTGTTTTTAACTGTTTCTTCATTGAGAATTTTAACATTGCATCTTAGATTCTTGTAAACAGCTTTGAGGTTTTCCTACCCACAAGTGAAATATAAATTTGGCTAAATAAATAAATAAATTTCAGACAGCATCAAGAGGGAATGTAAAATGAAGCTGATGTAGGGAGTTTCCCTTAGATCAGGGATGGGCAACTTGCACTCCTCCAGACATTGTACAGCTGCTCCTATCAGTCCCAGCCAGTCTAGCTAGAAGTGAGGGATGGTAGAATTTGCAGATAAAGTCTGCTCATGCATAATTCTATTTTTCTGTGCAGATAAATTCTGTTCCGTTTGAAATCCAATCATTCTCATGTGCTTTACAATATTTTTGGCATCTATTTTTGGTAAATATATTTTTGCACAATTAGTTATTTCATTTATTGATCACTTCTGATGAAGTACCTGAAAGAGATTTACAATGCAATAAAGGCATTTACAACCCACTTGTCTATCTAAAAGTTAATCAAAGGTGTCTAACAATCTTCCTTATAATGATGCCAAACCTTCAAAGATAGTCATAACTAGCTCGACTTTCATTGATTCAAAATGTGTCTACTCTAGGTATGACTATGTATGGATCCCACAAAATGACTACAGTTGTTTGTTAATAAAGTCCATCAGATTTAAGCTGCAGTCCTATCAATGCTTACCTGGGTGAAAGTCTAACTTCATCTGTTGTATGCAAACTGCCCTGGGATCTTAATTAATGAAGGGTGACTTAGAAGTTGAATAAATAAATACATAAGTGAAACATTTATCATTAGATATGTACATGATAGCACGTTGATTCAATTTATATCTCTTCCTTCCTCCCGAAGAAGCCCAGGGTGGGGTGGGGGACCCAATAATAGCTTCCTTAAAATAAATAAAAAAGCATTCAAAAACAGGTAAAAACATAATTTCAACCAGTGAATTCAGGGCTGCCAGCCTAACAGCAGGATGAAAACAGAAATATTTTTAATTCGACACATTTTTTGCAGCAGGAATAAAAAGGACATTTGTTCTTAGATACCATAATTTTGATTGTATGTTTGGTTGTTTCTAGGTCATCAGGAATTGCTTCCTGCAGCAAGTGTTCTCATTCTAGTTTTAAATGATGAAAATGATGAGACTGCAATAACGTGCCGCGAAAGAACTTTTTTTTCCAGTCGAAGTATTTTATCGGGGGGGGGGGGGGGAAATCACCTAAATTGTTCTCTACTTCCCTTAACATTTAATTATCCTTTGTATCATCTTGGACAAGTCTTCTCCTGTTTCTGTCTTTGAAAGTAATTGCAACCATACCCAACTTTATCATCACAGCATTTGGCTGGGATTTACAATGACGCGGCATATTTGCTATGTGTTCGGCCATTGGTTTTTCCACGTCTGTGGTCACCGTGAAGTAAATACATCCAGCCTCCATTAACAAGAGCAAAAAAGTCCCATTAATCAGTTATGTTTATGGGCATTGATCTTCTAGTTGGGATGCTTATCTGACTGAGATTTCTCAAGTTTGGAAATATATGTGTAAGGATAGTTGTATTTCCATTTTGTAGGTGTATGCTGTAGCTGGAGTTATTTTCCTGGCATGTGCATAATGAAACCTTTCAATACCTGTAATAGTTGCCAGTCCTCAAAGCAACTACAGTGGTACCTCGGGTTAAGTACTTAATTCGTTCCAGAGGTCACTTCTTAACCTGAAACTGTTCTTAACCTGAAGCACCACTTTAGCTAATGGGGCCTCCTTCTTCTGCCGCGCCGCCAAAGCACAATTTCTGTTCTCATCCTGAAGCAAAGTTCTTAACCTGAAGCACTATTTCTGGGTTAGCGGAGTCTGTAACCTGAAGCATATGTAATCTGAAGCGTATGTAACCTGAAGTACCACTGTACAGGCAACTCTGCCTTGAAATCACTCCTCCTATTGCTTTCCTCATCCTGCCATTCAGATAAGGTGCTGCTGGTGCTCACAGCCATGTTACATCTTGTCATTTTATGCCAGAAGAAGGAAAGCATAATGGGGACAACAGCTTTATTGGTGCCTAAAGAGGAGGTAAGGACAGAGATGGATGGGAGAGCTAGTGGCTCCCTGTGGCTGCTTTGCTAAGAATAACCGCTCCCCGCTTAAAACGGGGGGCGCCCTTTGCGTGGACGCGTGCAGCCCCTAGATCTGGAGCAGCTCCAACAGCATAGGCTTGGCCTTGCCTTCCCTCAGGTGGGATACCTGGAGGTCTCCGCCTACCTCAGTCAGTTGTCCAATCCCACCTGGGGGAAGCGTTGCCAAGGAGACCAGGCCAGGTAGGGGAGGGATTACCTGCCCACACAATAGAGGGAGGATCTTATCTGGGAATCGTCACTTGGCTCCAGAGCTTCTCCCACCCTACCCACCCTCAGTTAATGTCTTATTTTGCAGGTTAACTTTTCTTCACAGGTTTTGCAGGTTAACTTTTCTTCACAGGTATGCGGGCGCTGCTACGTTAAGGTCGCTGTTAAAGGGTCGGAAAGGAATTTCCCTGCATTGGCAGGTTTCGCCTTTCCCGTAGCAAAACGTCACAACTTTGGCGGTATCAGGCCTTGGGCGGAATCCTTTAGTCCATCTTCCTCTTTGCGGCGGCGATACCAGGGTTCCCCGTTAAAGGGGTTTCTGAAGGGAGGCTTTGGCCGTACACCGAAAGGCTGTCATTGCTCTCCCCTGCAGGGGGCGGCTATCTCTGCTTGAACATATGTTCTCCAGAGCCGGCCCATCCCCCCCCACACACACTGGATAACCCTGATGCTCCCTAGGTCCCCGGCTGGGGACTGGGGAGGGAGAACGCCCAATGCCTGAGCCAAGGTCTACCCACATTTGAAATTTAATAAAGCTGTGGCCACTTTAATCCCATAGCACGTTGTCTTGAGTCGTTATTCCACATGATGGGGGGACCGCGCAGGATCTGGGGACTCCCGCCTGTCCATGCAATCAAGAATGTGTGCATGAATCAAGGCACACATACCGGCTTATCACAGTTTGCAACCTATGAGCAATTTCCATAAGTTTCCCCATACAGAAAGGCCTTCCATGCAAGCATGCGAAACAAAAAGTCTAACTTGCGATTCAACCTTGAACTGAAGCCTTCGTGTTTGTTCATAAACGGCTTCTCTGTATGTGTTTCATATGGGCTCGCGTATTTCCTCTCTCCAAAATAGAACATGATCCACTGGGAGTTGTGAAATACGAGACATTCTTGGTTGGATTTTACCCGCAGCATTCAACCTGCCATATCCAATGTTTGCCTAAATGTTTGCATTAAGAGTGGGCTCCAGAGCTGGGTTTCAGCTATTGAATGCATTAATTCTGAATTCTCAAAGATCCAATAACATGGAAAGAATAGATAAATTGGAGATAACCTCCCAAAAGAGGCAATTCAACAGCTTTTAGAGCTTGTAGTCTTTGGCACAGACCCCAGAAGATCAAACAATAAAGCCTAACATCTTTTGATCTTTGTTTTACGACCCCCGCATGGTTTTCCCACCCCTCCGTACCCACCGCCACCTAGTGAACCAGCACAGCTATTGTGCAGTTTGTCTTCTTTGGAGAATACTATATGTAGGCGTCCAGGAAAGGAATTCTATAACTGGAAGAGGAGAACAGAGGTGGGGAAATGGATCTGACCCACATCCATGAGCCAAGGGTGTGTGGCTGTCCACCTGCCAATTGCCCGACATGACAATGAAATAAAAAAAAATGTGTGCAGCATTTCACAAGAGCTGACAAGAGCATCTCACAAGAGCTGACAAACAGCTGATAGTCGGCCCTCGAGAAGCACTTCCAAGGGGCTTTGCAGAAATCACCAATGCCTGCAAAACTCCTTTCAGCCAAGCCCAGCCTTTGCCTGTCCCACACCTGACATCATTTTCTCCCGGAAAAAAGGGAATGTGACCTAGCCGAGTCTAGGAACAGAACTCTCTGGTTTTAACTCCTTCATGCACCAACTAGCTTTCATGCATTGTTACGTTTGTCTGCAATTTCCCACACAAAGCAGTGGAGTTCAACAGGAAATTGTGGACTGTGCAAAAGTCTTCTTACATCCTTAAAAGTTACTGAGAGGTATAGAGGGAATGATCCAAGCAGCCAACAAGGGACAGTTTGCTGATGTGTATGTTTAGATTTGAGACATGAAGTTGCTCTTGGGGAATGTAAGGTCCAAGCAGGGGGACAATGAGTGGGCAGAGAGCTCATGGACAGGACTAGGGAACCTGGTGCCCTCCCATTATCCCATTATCCCTGACCACTGGCTGTACTTGCTGGGGCTGATGGTTGCTGGAGTTCAGCAACAGGTGGAGGGTGACAGATATCCCATTCTTGCTCCAGGGCAACAATATGCCAGACACTGTCTCTGGAACAAAGCAGTGCTGGGAAAGAGATGTATGAGCAGGTGTAACATCTATAAAAGAAGTAAACCAACATAAACAAAGCTGTAGTCAAGGATATGGCACAGGAGCTATCGTAAGCAGGAAAGTGAGAACAAGCTATAACTCCTTGTGCAAAATCTTTTTCACATGGCTTGGAACTTAGATTCTTTAGCTTCTTTCTTTTTAAAAGGGACCAAACAATGAATATCAAATGATTCCCACCCCACCCCCCATGGTCTGCCATATGATCCAAGTTGACAGGAGGTCTAAGGAGAATAATTAGTAAATATCCCAATGGTTTTGATCCATATCTGATTACCGTACTTAAGAGCGGGATACACATTTTAGCAAAGCAGTCATAAGTGTCGAGGTATCACAGTTTCACATAGTTTAGTGGATAGAAAAAGAAAGAAAGGAAAATTCAAGTATTGTGATGGAAGTAGTTATGTGAAAAAAGTATCCTCTTGTTTGTTTTTAAAATCATAACCTTGAGGACCAGCAGCTTTTAAGCCATGCTGGCTTAATAATAATAATAATAATAATAATAATAATTTAATTTATATCCCGCCCATCTGGCTGGGTTTCCCCAGCCACACTGGGTAGCTTACAACATATATAAAAACACAACAAAACATCAAACATTAAAAAACAAAATACCCCATATAAGCAACAAACAGTCAATAACAATAACAAACAGTTTCCAGTTATACCCAAATTAAAATAACCGCCAACCCCAACTAAACATTTAACCAACACCAACCTGACAAAAAGGAAACAGAGGAACCAAAATTAGAATCGTTTAAAACATTTTAGCCAGTTGCCCCAACCCAAGAGTTGTTCCAGCAATGTTCCTCCGGCCTCCCAGGAGGCTTTTAGCTGTTCAAGGTGAGTCTGGGCCCCGCCCCCTAGGCCAGGTGCAAATGGGCCTTGCAGCAGAGAGCGGTTTTCCTTCCAGCACTCAGAGTGGAGATAGACAACAGGAGTAGGATTCCACCCCTATAATACACAGGGGCTGCCTTCCTCTTGGGAAATCAAATGCTCAGCTGAGGCTGGATTGTCCCCAGATTGAATGATGTCTTCTGCTTCCATCATAGAACAGCTTTATGATTCAAGTGATGCTGAATTATTCTGACTGGAAAGCATCCAGGTACCTGTGCCTTGAGCATCAAATGCCAGCTGTTGTAGCTCTGCAGGTTAGCAGATCCGTCAGCCCTCAGGAGAAGAGGTGACAGCGTGACTCCGATTAGGGCACCTAGACTTCTGTAGGTGGCTCATTCAAATTAGCTCAGATTCTACAAATGTACCATGCATGCAGTTCTCTGGAAAATATGCATCACCATTCTTTTCTTGTTGCATTTTTAAGAGGCAGCGCAAATATTTTTTCTAAAAAGTCCACAGTAGCACATGTTATGCTGGCTCCTGGATGTTATAAAATGTGAATCATCTGTGCTTAAAATGGCATGTGCATGTAAATATATGAGGTATTTATAATATGATCCTTCTTAATGAGGAAGGGACTGGACCGTTGATAAAAATCTCCCTGGCTGAAAGTCACATCTTAGCTGCCAGCTCATACTGATTCGTGGTGTGCTTGCAATCCTGCTCCAGCTGTGTTAGAAATCCCTGTATTAAACATAATTAAAATATTATAAATCACCATGGAAAATGGTTTACAGCAGCGATAATCCTCTGAGTCAACTGCTACTGAAGTTGGCCAGTTTGCTAAAAACCACAGGAGACTAAATATGAAAAAAAAAGCAAACACTTTGCAAAAGTGTCGGTTTCACTAGGATTATTCCTAATGTACCAGCAGCAGGACTTGTTCAGTCAAACAGAGGGCAAACTAGGTACAGTATATGGAGCAACTAAAGGGCCTAAGTTTAGGGAAGTCACGATTGTTTGTTTATACATGTGTCTATTCTGTTCACGCATAAAGCAAGCCAGGAATTCTGACTTTTACATCAAAAAGGGCACATAAGTGGTGAATACCCCCTGCCCGTACAGGCCAGTCTTGACAGACTCTAGGGTTGTGCGCTCATCTCACTCTAGAGGCCGGGGGCCAGCGCTGTCCGCAGACACTTCCGGGTCACGTGGCCAGCGTGACGAAGCTACTCTGGCGAGCCAGAGCCACACACGGAAACGCCGTTTACCTTCCCGCTAGAAAGCGGTCCCTATTTATCTACTTGCACCCGGGAGTGCTTTCGAACTGCTAGGTTGGCAGGCGCTGGGACCGAGCAACGGGAGCGCACCCCGCTGCGGGGATTCGAACCGCCGACCTTTCGATCGGCAAGCCCTAGGCACTGAGGCTTTTACCCACAGCGCCACCCGTGTCCCTTAAGTGGTGAATAGCAATGGGCAAATTTAGGTTTCTCTCAGTTTCAGTTTCCTTACTTTCTGCTCTCGAGATTTCCACATCACCTGTGCATTTGTGCTAAGCCATAGTTTGACTTAATGTCACATGTGAACCAGGTCACAGTGACATTAAGGTCATGGTTTGTTGTTAGCTTATGAACCTTTGGTCTATTTTAACTACGGCTTAACATTGCAGGTGAACCCAGCACCCTTTCTTAACCATGGTTTCTTTGATTATTTCCCCTCTTTTTACCTAGTTGTGGGGCTTGTGGAAAATATGTTCCTCTGCAGTCTAAGAACAAACTTGTAGCTTCTTCCATGGGTATAGGTGTGCATATTTTTGTGTGTGCACGTGCATGTCCCACATAAGTAAAAGAAGGAATTGCTGTCACTTGCTTTCCAGACCAGTACCTGTATTCATCAGTTGCAACTAATAAAATCTGTATACATATTTGATAGTAACCCCATCAAATACAGTGGGACTTATGTCTGAGAAGACCTGCATAGGATTCAGAATCTGAGAATGGTATCCAGCTAAAAAGATCCAATAGGGCAAGACTGTTGGGCTGTACAAAAGAACTTCCCCTCTTCTCCCCTTACACCTTCCATGCCGTCCTAAATTTGTTCTGGAGTTTCCTCCCAACTCTCTGGAGCAGCTTTGGCAAGGGCATGGGAAGTGCACAGGAGAAGAGAGTGAAGGGAATTCCCATGTGAAGTGGAAATCCTGGTGCTAACAGATCTGTTTAGTTGGATACTGCTGCTAATCTGTGGTAGCCTGAAAACTGAAGCAGGGCAGTTAATCCAGAAAACTACAGTGGTACCTCGGGATAAGAACTTAATTCATTCTGGAGGTCTATTCTTAACCTGAAACTGTTCTTAACCTGAAGCACCACTTTAGCTAATGGGACCGCGCCGCCGGAGCACGATTTCTGTTCTCATCCTGAAGCAAAGTTCTTAACCTGAGGTACTATTTCTGGGTTAGCGGAGTCTGTAACCTGAAGCGTATGTAACCTGAAGCGTATGTAACCCGAGGTACCACTGTATGGGTTCTGTCATAACCCAGTACTGGCCTCCAACCTCTGACAGATTACCTCCATAGGAAGGTTCGGGGTGGGGTGTTGCCCACCACTGCTGTTGCATACCCTCCAACATTTCTCTGATGAAAATAGGGGTGTCAATATTATTATTATTATTAGTAGTAGTAGTAGTAGTAGTAGTAGTAAAGGTAAAGGTAAAGGTACCCCTGCCCGTACGGGCCAGTCTTGACAGACTCTGGGGTTGTGCGCCCATCTCACTCAAGAGGCCGGGGGCCAGCGCTGTCCGCAGACACTTCCAGGTCACGTGGCCAGCGTGACGAAGCTGCATCTGGTGAGCCAGCGCAGCACACGGAAACGACGTTTACCTTCCCGCCAGTAAGCAGTCCCTATTTATCTACTTGCACCCGAGGGTGCTTTCGAACTGCTAGGTTGGCAGGCGCTGGGACAGAGTATTATTATTATTATTATTATTATTACTCTGCCCATCTGACAGGGTTGCCCTAACCACTCTGGATAGCTTCCAACATGTAAAAAACACACACAATAAAACATCAAACATTAAAAAACTTTCCTATCCAGGGCTGCCTTCAGATGTCTTCTAAAGATTGTAGAGTTACTTATCTACTTGGCTCGGGCGTTGCATAACTCCTTACACTGCAACATTTCTCCGAAGACAATAGGGACGTCCTATGGAAAAGTGGAACATTCTGGGATCAAATCAGAAACCTGAATGGCTTCTGTAAATCCAGGACTGTCCCTGGAAAACAGAGGCACTTAGAGGGTCTGGGGTCCTTGCACCATTTTGGATCCACACTTGCAAAGCACTTTAAACTTCCACTGTTTATTGTATGAGTCTCATTGCTGCACCCTGCATTGCAGATCCTTCCTTGAGGAAGGGATTGGTCTGCACGGCTTCATCTCTCTCAGAGAACTCTACTGGGTTTAGTTTCTTCTAGGTGAGGCAGCTGTGAGCGCATATGCGCTGTTGCCTGCAACCAGATTCATTTCTCGGAAACAGCTCCTTGTCTCTCAAAAGTCATGATATGAAAACTCAGGGCCCCACACACTGGAATCAAACAGAAACAATCAGTTTGATGACAACAGCCGCCTCTGAATCGGAGGACGTTTGACAGTGCTCCCCCCTTGAGCCATAACTTTGTCAACTTTCATGTGATGTTCAACATATTTAAACCATAAACACATGACACATCTCGAAAAAATCATTGTCGGCACAACAGATTATTTCCACTCATGTAATTGACAACAAGAATAAATAAAGCTGAGTTTGAAATGACACTTTGCGAGTCATTATCCTTTTTGTCTCCAAGGAATGAATCTATGGAATGCTTTTGCAAGAAGGGGCTCCATAAGCTATGAAACTCCCTGCGAAAACTGCTAACGGCTGGTGGGCAAGTCATGCAGTTTCAGACACTGACGGATGATGGGTTTCTTTATTAGGGATGTCATAATTTAGGGTGTCATTTTAAATATCGTGGTAATAATTTGCTACAGCTGAGGTGTTCAAAGAAACCCTCCATGCAAGAAGCCAATGTGTGGATGTGGTAATGGGACCAGCCCAGGCAACAACGTCCCTGTTCCTCCCAGCCCCCCAGCCTCAACCCACACGTCTGTGCATTTAGCACAACTTCTGAAAGTGCTTCTTACACAATACTGGAAATTGCACAGGTTTAGGTTTTCCTCCTCCTGGGCCACCCTGCACAACTGGGATTCCCAGCTGGATGGAGAGTTGTAAACATGTAGGCATCCTTGCACCAAACACATGGATATCAGTGGTGGGGTGGGCAACTGGCCGTGGGCAAAGTCAACAGATGTGGTTCTGTTTTCCACTGCAAACATGGAGGGAGAGTGTTTGAAGAGGGATATAATATCAGAGTGGCAAGTGACTCGACAGCAAGGGTAACCAATATGGTGCCATCCATATGTTGTTGAACTACAGCTTCCATCACCCTAATTATTAACCATGCTGGCTGATGGGTGTTCCCATCCGATGACATCTGGAGGGACTTATATCGGCTACCCTTGCTCTAAAAGGGCTTTTTCGTACATGCATATGCTCAGCTTGAAAGGCACAAGTCAGTGTGAACTTTGGAATATTTGCTGGATTGTAGCTCAGTAGGGTTACATTAGCCCTAGAAATTTATTCCTTTCCCTTTTTTAAGTCACCAGGCGTAAGCTAAGCAAAATATAAATAGACTGGCCTTCAATGAAACATTTCTTTGCATTTTTAAAAATTCTAATTTTTGTATACTTCATCTCTGCCGATAGAAGTGAGTGTCCCCACCGGGGGGGGGGGGGGGGAGCTTAATAAGAGAATGGAGTGTGAGCTTGTATTCATCAGACACTTAATATTATATGAAGGTTTTCTTATACGTTCTTTGGAATGCTTTGGACACTCATCACTTACCATCGTCCAATTAGTCTGACATGCTGTCACATCCATGTTTATTGTTTTGAAGGAACCATATCTTGCTATATTTAGTGAAGCTGTAGATGAAGGGCTAGTATTTGCTGTTCTGCCTATGGCCAGCATCCTAATGCTTGTGTCTGAATAGTTCACGGTCAGTGTCACTTTCTGGACCCATTCCTGGACACAGATATGAATGGCTCCTGTGTCTTCTGCTGGCTTATACCTCATAGTGTTGTCACAGCCATGCCTGAATGGC